>NC_138132.1:71594615-71842115 GCF_964188305.1 Podarcis bocagei | reverse complement strand
AGTGGTGACACCTGGGGTGGCTGACACCCATCACACCCCCTTCCTCCGCCCCTGCACTAGGCCTTTCTGTCTAGCCCTTGGGACTCTCTACAGGCCATGCCCCTCACTGGCCCTGATTCACACCCTCCTTGGCTGGCTGGGATGTGTCCCTGAACTCTGATCTTCATGAAGGATAGAGATGGGTGTGGGAGTGTTTGTATTAGCATACTGTAAAAGGTAAAGGTAAAGGACCCCTGACAGTTAAGTCCAGCCACGAACAACTCTGGGGTTGCGGCACTCATCTTGCTTTACTGGCCGAGGGAGCCAACGTTTGTCTGCAGACAGTTTTTCCGGGTCATGTGGCCAGCATGACTAAGCCGCTTCTGGCAAAACCAGAGCAGTGCATGGAAAAGCCGTTTCCCTTCCCGCCGGAGCAGTACCTATTTATCTACTTGCACTTTGATGTGCTTTTGAACTGCTAGGCTGGCAGGAGCTGGGACCGAGCAATGGGGACTCACCCCGTCTTGGGGGGGGGGGTCAAACCGCCGAACTTCTGATCGGCAAGCCTTTGGCTCAGTGGTTTAGACCGCAGCGCCACCCGCGTCCCTCTAACATACTGTACGAGAGGTAAAATTTTCATTCCTTGCTTTGCCCCACCCACAACTGGTATGTGGCTGCAGGAAATTTTCTCTAGCCAGCATGGTATAGTGGTTAAGAGCTGTGGACTCATAATCTGGCTTCCCTGCTCCTCCACATGCAGCTGCTGGGTGACCTTGGGCTAGTCACACTTCTCTGAAATCTCTCAGCCCCACTCACCTCACAGAGTGTTTGTTGTGGGGGAGGAAGGGAAAGGAGATTGTTAGCCACTTTGAGACTCCTTAAGGGGAGTGAAAGGCAGGATATCAAGTCCAAGCTCCTCCTCTTCTTAGGTAATATGTGGTCCTTGGGGTGAAACAAAAGGTTCCTGTTCCTGAATTAGAGTGAATTTCCAAGGGGATATTTTGTCGGTTTCGGAGGAAGTAAACGGCCTCGGTCCAGTACATATGAAGGAGTGTCTCCACCCCCATCATTCTACCCGGACACTGAGGTCCAGCGCCGAGGGCCTTCTGGTGGTTCCCTCACTGCGCAAAGCCAAGTTACAGAGAACTAGGCAGAGGGCCTTCTCAGTAGTGGCACCCACGCTGTGGAACACCCTCCCACCATATGTCAAAGAGAACAACAACTACCAGACTTTTAGAAGACATCTGAAGGCAGCCCTGTTTAGGGAAGCTTTTAATTTTTGATGCATTAGTGTATTTCAATATGTTGTTGGAAGCTGCCCAGAGTGGCTGGGGAAGCCCAGCCAGTTGGCCGGGTATAAATAATAAATCATTACTACTACTATTATTATTACTACTGGCAAGCACACTGGTGACTCCTGCTCTTATGGGTGTCAGGAGGCTCCCAGAGTATTTGTTCACAAGGGCACCCAGTGAAGCAGCAGAAAAGGGACCTCAGGGCAGTGGTGCCAGCTGAGACTAGGCCTGTCTATCTCCCACAAGTATTCCCTAGTATCCTGCCTCTGCCCTCATGAAGGCTGTCAGTGGTTACTAGCCACAACACCTATGTCTCCCTCCACTGTCGTATGGTATGGCTTTGAATCTCTGTTTCTGGGAATCATGTGAGAGAAGCATAATAGGCAACTGGTTGAGGGTTTCCAATAATGGGCACCTCATTGGTTATGATGAGAATATGTTGCTGGAGTAGATGGGCCTCTGGCCGGAAGCGCCTTATGTCCCCCCAGACCTACAGTCTTCAGAGATCTCTGAGGAGAAGGAACAGTTCCTTCAAGCCAGTTCAAGTCTGTGGTGTTGAGATGCTCACCGTCCTTCCCCACTCCTGCACATGGTCTTCTTGACATCTGGCCAACATGAAAGAGGAAAACTGCCTCAGGTTCTCTTAAAGAAATTTTCTTCTCTCCACCCTGATCATCAGACAAATGCTAACCACAGCACCAAATGTCCCCGGATCAATGTGACGGTTTTCACTACAGCCTTCAGGAACAGGGGCCTAAGGCCAGTCTGCCTTTCAAACGGACCAAGATAAACGTCAGCTATAAAGAAAGTTCCGTCCCTCTCCAGGCTTCATGTGATGCCCTCAGACTCAGAAGATGTCCAGGACGTCACATTCTCACCAATTTTCTGGTGGGAACTTTTCTGCCTCAGATAAATGGGGAGTCCACATGACTTGGGAGCAAATGCAGTTTACTGCCACAGATATTTCATTCGGAGGAACACTTGGAAATGGAAAAATGGTTTGCAGATGAAGACTCAAGGGTATCAGGGGAGCAAATTTGCTGTTGGTTGGAAATGGGTTCCCTAGAAATGCAGAGGAATGGATAAACACCTTTGTGAACAAATGGAATGCAACTGGCAGGCATGAGGAGCCTGAAGCCTGAGGGCAAAATGCAGTTCTCTAGGCCTCGCTATTCAGCTCTTTGAACTCTCCACAGGCTCATATCCCTCACTAGCCCTATTACTGCATACCCTCCTTGAGTTATTTTGCCTGGTTAGAATGTGTCCTTCAACTTTGTCAGAAGCTGAGGGACAAGCCAACATTGTTCCCTGAACCCCTGGCCTAACTGGCGGCAAGTCCATTTGTCAAGTCCCCAGTCCAGGATCAATCCACATGTCCAAAGTGAAGCAAAGCCTCACATCCAAGTTGAGGCACCATCAACATGGTCAGTTGAGAAAACAGCACCTCAGCTCTGCTGCCCTTTTATGTTTTGTATGCTGATTGCAGCATCTGGGCTTGATGAGGCATGCAACTCTCAACTGTTCCCAGCACACTCCATCTGAGGAACCACATACTATCTCCCAGAGCTAGCAAGCCCCACCTGGCCAGCTACGGAGCTGGGCTGTGGGCCCTTATCTGCCTCTGCCTACTGGAGCACCCCTCCCACTGCTCCTCACTCCTCAGAGACTGCCGTATTCATGGAGACAGGTGCCCCTCTGGCTCTGGTGATGGATCCTGCTGCTCTGGTTCCTATGCACTGACCCCCATCCTCTTGTCATCCTCCATCACCCCATGAGTACTTCCTACACCAACCTCTCCTTCCCCTTTCCCAGCTTGCCCTGGTGTGTCCCAGTCCCAGCTACACCCCTCACTGGGATCCTCTTCCTCCTCTCCATTGCCCTGCCAGTTCATGATACAGTGACAGGTTCATCCTTCCTTGAAAGTGGGGCCTGGAGTGCTCCAGTTCAGGCTTCCAGTCAGCCATGGCCTTTCCCTAGGTCACTCCATTCTGTACCCTTTCACTCTTGTTTTCTGTCCTCTTCACCCACAAAAACAAGCAGCCAGCCAACCGAGCAACGGGAGCTCACCCCATCATGGGGATTCGAACCGCCGACCTTCTGATCGGCAAGTCCTAGGCTCTGTGGTTTAACCCACAGTGCCTTAATAGTGTGTTCAGTTTCAATTGAGTGATTTTGGGGGTCCTGTCTTTTTAGGTTTCCCCCCTCAGATAGATAGAGCTGCAAATTTACTTCTGCAGACTTTGGTTTTTCTCTAAGCCTGTAGATATCTCCCTCTTGTGTGTGATGCATAAGGAGTCACATTCAAGGCTCCCAACCTGTATATCAGATAGGGATATGCAATCCTTAAAGGTAAAATTTTCCAATGAAGCAGAAAGAAAGAAAGAAAGAAAGAAAGAAAGAAAGAAAGAAAGAAAGAAAGAAAGAAAGAAATCTCAAAAGGTTTTTAAGTACACAGTGCAGAATTTAACATGGCACTAGGTGGATAGATGTGCAGGGAATTGAGGACCACTTGTGCAATGGGACTTACTCCCATTCTCCTTCCTCTCCATGGCCTCCTAAGGCTGTTCTGGATTTTGCTCCAACACTTCAGAGCGGATTTAGAGGGGTGCAGGAAGAGGGGAGGGGTGGAGAGTTTAGTTTCAGAAGCAGCCCTCCTTTTACACAGGCAAAAACTTAGTGGAATCCTGCCGAACGTGTTGTAGGCAGTCCTAGTCCTTCTCAGAGTACACCCATTGAAATTAATGGGCATGACTAATTTGTCCACTTATTTCAGTGGGGTTACTCTCAGTAGGACTTAACTGGATGCAGCCCATTGGGGGGGATCCTGCATCTACTTGAGCATCACGTCTTCACAGTGGCTAATCAGTTGCCCCTGTGGGAAGTTCTGAAGCAGAACATGGGCGAAACCGCAATCACAATCCCCACTTGTGATTCCCAGCAACTGACATTCAGAAGCAGTCTGCATGATTTTTCAAAGCTCTCTCCTTAGCTTTCCAAATTCTAGGTGGACAGCTGTCCATGCGCAAGGATTCATGCAAGCACAAACATATTTAAAATGTGGAGCATTCTTACCTGCTTTCCTTTTCTTTTCAGGAACGATAACGAGCAACATAACTGGGATATCGGTTTGCTCCTAATGTCCTCTGATAGGAAGTGCATTTATTTTGTAGATTTGGCTGTTGGTGTTGAAAGCATGCATGCAGGCTACATCGGGCTTGTGGTGTTCTTCCATGTCTGCTCACAGGTGTGCTGGGATGTCCAGAGAATGAAAGTCCACTGCAAAGAAATGGTCCAGGATTGATGAAATAAAAAGCTGACTGCTTCCCACCACAGAACACCCAATCAGATGTAGTGGGTGTGGCTATTTGCATTGCTAGCATAATTCCTCAGCAGGTTTGTTTAGTTACTCAGTACAAAAATAACCAAAGTGTTATTTAAATTAGGTAACATTTCCCTGGCACTCTCTTGACTTCTCTTGCATTTCTTACAGGAAAGCAGTACATGGATGTTTCCTGGCCAACCTAAACACTAAATTCACCATCTATGCCTCAAATGTTTCCATATGAAGATTTCCTCCCCCCGCCCCCATAGAATAGCTCAGTGTCAGAGAATCTGATTTGCATGCAAAGAGTTCCAGGTTCAATCCCCAGCATCTGCAGGTTGGCCTGGGAGAGACTCCTTGTCTGAAACCCTGGGGAGCTGCTGTCAGTAGACAATACTGAGCCACATGGACCAATGATCTGGATCAACATAAGACAGCTTCCTATGTCTTTAGGGAAGAACTATAGCATAGCTGCTTTGCATGTTGGAAGTCCCAGGCTCAGTCCCCATCATTCCATGTAGCACGACTGCTGGTCAGTGAGTTTAATGGGCCACTTGTCTGACTTGGTATAAGGTAGCTTCTGATTATGAGCTGATGAAGACCAGCAGGGTTTACAACAAAATGGCTATTCCATCACCCATTAGAATCCCTGGCATGTAGGACTTCAGATGTAGAAGAAGAAGAGTTTGGATTTGATATCCCGCTTTATCACTACCCCAAGGAGTCTCAAAGCAGCTAACATTCTCCTTTCCCTTCCTCCCCCACAACAGACACCCAGTGAGGTGAGTGAGGCTGAGAGACTTCAGAGAAGTGTGACTAGCCTAAGGTCACCCAGCAGCTGCATGTGGAGGAGAGGGGACGCGAACCCAGTTCACCAGATTACGAGTCTACCACTCTTAACCACTACACCACACTGGCGCTCATGTAGACTTGTATCCAGAAAGTGAATCAAGGCTTAATTTTGAAGTGCAAGGGCTCATAGAAACATAGAATTGTAGAATTGGAAGGACCCAAAGGGTCATCTTGCCCAACCTCCTGCAATGCCCACAATGCCCAGAGCTACACCCCTAAGGAGAATCAAAAAATGGCTGCAATGGGGAGACCATGATGGACCACCAAAGGTCAAGCTTTCCTATCTGTTCGGCCCCACCCACCCCTAGCCTGGGGTCTTTATAAGGAAGAGCTACTGCATGGGAGGTGGTTTTTCCCAGGCATTTTTTTGGAGTCGTGGTTCTAGCATTTAGGTAGGTGAGTGGCTGAATGTATGTGTTTTAGGGAAGTGGGAGAAATTTGATTCAGATTTCATTGAAAGGCGAACCTCCCTAATTTGCACTTACTGAAACAATATATGAACCACAACACTGCTATCTTTTGAAAGCCACACTTCTCTGGATTTTGTAGTGTGGTTCTCCTGTCAAGTTATTATTATTATTGTTAAGTTATGCACATAGAAATGCATGTAATGGGGTCAGAAGTGTCCATATAAACTCACACTGGTGAAAGTAACATTAAAAAAATGACCATCTAAGGGGAAATTGCTTAGCAATAATGTTAACATTGAGCAAAAATGCTGATGGGTTTTTAAGAGGACTAAACCTAATAAAAGTGATTCAGAAATGTGGAGATCCAAACTTCAGACAGGGCAAAAGGAGAAACTGAAATCGATAGAGTTGCCTGTCCCCAATTTGGGTATTAGGTTCTGTTGTTGGGATTATTTTGCCTTACTGTATTTTATTGATTGAAACTTGTTTATTTGTTAACCTTTGTGAGAAACATTAGGAGGCTCATTTGGCAAAAAGGCAGTGCATAAATTAAAATACAAGTGTAGGCAGCTGTGGGTTGAACATATAAAGATATTGGCTGGATCTGGCCAGTGACCCATTTAGTCCAGCTTCCAATTTCTCCTCCTTCCACTTCCAGAATCTGGTATTCAGGGACATACTCTCTTCAGCAATGCAGGTAGAACAAAGCCTTCAGGGTTGGTAGCTACTGATAGCTTTATCCTCCATCAGTGTTCTGATCCCCCTTTGTTGTTGTTTAGTCATTTAGTCATGTCCGACTCTTTGTGACCCCATGGACCAGAACACGCCAGGCACTCCTGTCTTCCACTGCCTCCACTGCCTTTACAGTTACCCAAATTGGTGGCCATCACTGGCTCTTGTGGGAGCAAATTCCATAGTTTAACAATTTGCTTTGTGAAGAAGTACATTCTTTTGTCTCTACTGAGTCTTCCGATATTTAGATCCCTTAGGTGTCCACGAGTTCTCATGTTATATGAGACGGAGAAGAACTTTTCTATATCCACAAATACTGCCTGATAAACTGCAAAGCTCACTGGTAGCCTAGGGTCAGCCACTGCCTGACCCTCACTAACTATGCTTGTAGTCCCATCAAACACCATTCTGGCAGATTTTATTTTATTTTTGTATGCTGCTTCCCCCACCATCTGAGTTCAAAGTAGTTCGCAACCATGGCACATCATTAACAAATAAAAACGCTTCCTGATTCAAAAGTAATGTAGCTTCAAAGCTCCATAAGTGAAACACAACAAAGTAAAATAGCAAAAATACAAGGTATCAGTCACAGAACCATAGAACTGTAGAGTCAGAAGGAACCACAAGTGTCCTCTTGTCCACCGCTTGCAATGCAGGAATCACAGCTGAATAATCTCTGACAGATGACCATCCAACCTCTGTCTACAAACCTCCAATGAAGGAGAAAAAAACTTCCAATTCTCCAATCAATCCCACTGATTTGGTATGCTGGTTAACCATGGAGCAAGAAACAGATAGTTGTCTCCAACTAAGTTCGACCAGAGCAAGTCCATTGAAATTAAATGCATTTAACTTCGTTATATCCATTCATATCAATGAGTCTACTCTGAGAAGGAGTAACACTGAATACAACCCATGGTTTTGGTACATGCCCCAAGCCCTGGTCCCTTGACTGATGGGAGCTGGAAGGTGACACTAAAACTCATGCTGGCCACACCATTTCAGCCTTCCAAGCAAGGCTGGGGAGCTGTCCAGCAGGAGGGGAGCTGTCCATAAGGTAACTAGACTGGCAGCTTGCAAGCAGCAGCTGAGAGTTTACATCTGGGGCATCTAATCCTCTAGCCCTCCAGATATTGGGCTTCAACTTCCATAGTTGACTATGCTGTTCCTGGGCTGGTGGGAACTGGAGTTAAACCCTTATTCAACTCCCTCCTTGCTATATACATTTTGGACGGGATTCCACTAGGACTGTTTGTGAACAGGTAAGTCTCAGTTTCCAGACTATCAGAGAGATTCCCAATGAGCACTGCACAAGCCCATAGCTGGGCGTTTTAGCTTAGAAAATCACAGCATTGCCCCTCTTTCGCCGCTGGGGGGCAGCACACCAGCTGCATGCCTCCATAGTAACTGTTGCTTTATATTGCAGTTTGCCAGAAAAGGTTGTTTAAGAGGAACTTAATTGGATTGCATTAGCAGGCATTTAGGTCAGTCTCAGGCAGTTGAGGAGGCGGTCAATTAAGATAACAATAATAATCATACTCCAAGTCCATTAAGGGCCCAGGCTGTGTGCAACATTTGCAAAATGCTAATTACCCATTCCGTCCTTGTGCTGAAATTGCCCAGGGGGAAAAAATCAATCACATTTCAGTGCAAGCATTTAGCACCTGTGAAGGCTGCAGAAGAGCATTTCTCTAAGAGTGGTCTGGGACCCACCAGCGAGCGTCTCTCAGGTTGGCTTTGCTGCTGCAGCCTGCCCAGTGCCTCCTCACTTGCAGGGTCTACCCCCTAGCTATGCTTTTTGACTGAACCAATGCTAGCACCAGAAAGGACACAAGAAGGGCGTGGTTCGCCCCGGAGCTACTCTGGGAGGGGTGACAAGATGGCCCCTGCCTCCCCCCAGCTGTAGAGCAGCCGAGGGCGCACACAGTCTGTATGGGCACTGCTCATGCGCTGTCTGTATGGTCGCCGTGGAAGCGGCAGCCCATGCGGCCGCCACGTGTGAGCAGCAGCCCATACAGACTGCGCATGTGTGGCATTCTGTACGGAGTGCACATGCACGGGGTGCCGCACATGTGCAGTCCGTATGGGCTGCGCCACCCCGGGTGTTGGAGAGGGTTCCTCGCCACTGGATGCAACCCCATGATTTTAATCACACTTACCACTGAGCTATGGTCTTTTTCCAAGATCAAGGGTGGTGAACCACAGGCCTGGGGGGGGCCAAATGTGGCCCTCCAAGCTTCTCCATCTGGTCTTTGGAGTTCTACCCAGGCCACACACCTCTTGGGTTCTGCTTTGTATCCTGAGTACTTTTGCCTGGTTGGAATGTGTCTTTGAACTCTGATAATGGCCCTTGCTTACTGAATTATACGCTTATACCTGGCCTTTCCTCCGATGAGCTCTAGGTGCTCATCCATTTACATTCCCCACAATGTCCTAAATTAACACCACCCAGGGGCACCATGGAGAATTATTACACGGAAGCGTATCAAAACCCACTGACAAAAGAGGGCATGCATCAGGATGTGCTTTGCTAAATACCCCCTCAAGCAGCCCTTGGTTATTGAATGTATTCTGGCTGGGGCTTCCTTTCATAACACAGCGCAGAAGCTCCCACTAGCACAAAACACTGCCAACTCACCTTTTGGCTGGGTCAGGATTTAAGAAGCATCCTTTTATGATGCAATCACTGACCTCATGCAAGGCAAGTGGTCAGGCTGCCTGTATAGAAGGCAAAACTCTAATGTTGCTTCAGCCACTGAGCTTCATTTAGGAGCAGCCATTCTGGTCTCAACTGCAAGCTTTGCCTTACGTGGCAGATGTCTCTTCGGTTAAAACAGCCCAACTCATTCCAATGAGGTGGGGCAGACTCTGATAAGAACTTAAGATCTGGATCGCCAGATGGCCCTGCCCACCCACCCTCTTTTCATGCTTTGCTCAGATATGACCTTGCTATGGACAATTGTCGGTCACCATTTTGTTGGGGCCAGGTAGGAATTTTTTCTACTAGGCAAATTGGCACTGGCCATTGGGTTTTTGCCTACCTAGTAACAATCATCACAACTTTTGTGAGGTTAGGCATTGGGTAAGCCTTTGGTTGGTTGGAGGGGAGGTTGTTGCCTTCACCCACCCCTCCTCAGTAAAGGTATCGTGCTAAAGGGATCCGGGGTGTGAATTCTGTCCAAAGTCTGGATGTGGGCTAGAGCCATGTCACAACTCTGTCATGTGACAAAGACACATGAGAGCAGAAGCAGCAAAGCAGGCTGGGAAGTGCTGGGACCACACAATCATTTGGGCCTACTAAAGTTATTCAGGCCTAACTGCTAACTGTTGAGTCATTCTGACATGTGACTTAGTAGCCAATTTCTCTTTTGTGTTCTCTGTAAGATTTCAGTGAGAGTCTGTCTGCTTCAGCTATGAACAGAGTCTATATGTAATCTCAGTCAAACTGTTTGGAACCATGTTGTTTATGAAGAAGTTTATTTTAATTCAGTAAAGCTTTTATTCTTTAAAACTCTGCATTATTAATTTACGCTGCGCGTCAAACTCCTACAGGGACCGCTTGGGGTGCCCTTATTTGATGTAAGTCATAGGGCACCCCCTATCAGGGGGTTTACTCTTAAGTGGACTCCCTGCAGACAGGCAGGAGTCGAGATATAGCCAGCTTCACCCAAATGCCCACGCCAAACCACTCACATCTGTAACCAATAAAGTTGTGGCCTATTTGAACTCATAAAACAAAATACTTCATGTCTCTGTGTTCTACTGTTGTCCTGGGAACTTTGTAGACTTGAGTACAAGAGGGCTCTCCCCTCCAGCTTCTAGAAACTGACATTCAGAAGTGTTTCTGCCTCCGACTGTGTGGGCAAAGAATAGCTATCAGGGCTAATAGCCCTTTTACTCCATGAATTTGTCTAATACTCTTTTAAAGCCATTCTAGCTTGGTGCGCCATCACTGCCTCCCATGGGAGAGAGGTCTATAGTTCAACTATATGCCATGTGAGGAAATATTTTCTTTCATCTGTCTTGAATCTTGCAACATTCAGCTTCATTTGTTTGTCCATAAGTTCTATATTATGAGAGGTGCAAAGTTTACCTTTGTACTGTAGGCTTTGTTTCTACGCTCACCTGCCCCCTGATCTCTAAACTCCATCCAGGCAACTGAGGGGCATGATCAGAGTTCAATGGCGCATTCCCAGCTAGGCAAAAAAACACACACTCAAGGAGGGTGTGAAGCATGGCCAGTGAGGGGTGCGGGGAACCGATGAAGCTTGGGAGAATCCCAAGGCCCAGATGAGTGAGGCTTTGGGCCAGAGGTTCAGCCTGGATAGCTCAATTGGTTAGAGTATGGTGCTGATAACACCAAGGTTGCAGGCAGAGCCAGATTTAGGTTTGATGAGGCCCTAAGCTACTGAAGGTAATGGGGCCCTTTATATGTCCAGCTGTCCTTTGTCAACAACAAATTGTCACTGTTTTGTGTGTTGAATATATGCTATATGGTAATTTATGGAACTAATAGGTATCTAAAGCCATTTGCACATATTGCCATGCAACCAGTCCATGCAGAATTTAGGCACCCTATACAGTCATACCTCTTGTTACGTTTGCTTCAGGTCAGTGGCGTAGCGTGGGGGGTGCAAGGGGGGCAGGCCGCACCGGGCGCAACAACTGGGGGGGGGGCGCGCTCGCTGCCTCCGGAGTCGCCGAAGAGCCTCGGGCGCAGGCTGTAGCAGAGCCCCATGTCTCGCGGAACCGACGAGCTGTGCGCGCGTCCGGGCTGAAGGCGCCCGGCAGGCAGAGGCTCTCAGCGCTCGCCGCGGAGGACGCGCCAGGCAGCCCCTCCTCACAGCCCTGCCTCCGCCGCCGCTGCTGCAGCTGCTGGGCCGTTGCATTTTCCTCGCCTCTCTGCCCCCCTCCTCCTCTGGGCAAGCGGCATCGTTTGGGCGGCAGCGCCAGCGGCAACTCGCAGGTTAGGGGTTGGGGGGGCGCAAATTACTTGCCTTGCCCCGGGTTAGGGGGCGCAAATTACTTGCGTTGCCCCGGGTGCTGACAACTCATGCTACGCCGCTGCTTCAGGTTAAATCTTTTCAGGTTGCATCCCGTGGCGACCTGGAAGTACCAGAAAGGGTTACTTCCGGGTTTCACCGCTCGCGTATGTGCAGACGCTCAAAATGACATCACGCACATGCGCAGAAGCGGCGAACCGCGACCCGTGCAAGCGCAGACGTGGGTGGTGTTCTGCTAACGTTGCAAATGGAGTTCCGGAACAGATCCCGTTCGCAACCGGAGGTACCACTGTATATAGAAATGAGCAAACCAGTGATATTTTAGGGAGCAAGCTAGCGTTACTTGCATCATAGGAGCTTATACAACACAAAACACTGTTGCTGCATGCAGGTTTTATTTTATTTGTTTTTTATCTTATATTTTGGAAATGTACACTCAGTTTTTTCCTTTAATTTTTTTTTGGGGGGGGGCCCAGGAGAGTGAGGCGCTAAGCTATAGCTAATTTAGCTTATACGTAAATCCAGCACTGGTTGCAGGTTCAATCCCCATATGAGACAGCTGCATATTCCTGCATTGCAGGGGGTCGGACTAGATGGTTTTTGGGGTCCCTTCCAACTCTACAATTTCCCACTCCTGGGACTCTGCTTGTTTCTTTGTGTGAGTGTGCATGCACATTTGTTTGGGAATCAGAACTTTAGAGTTGGAAGGGGCCTAAAGGGTCATTCGAGTTCAACCTTCTGCATTGCCGGAATCACAGCTAATGAGAGACAAAGCAAAGAAATGGTGGCGAACGTTCTGAGAAAATTGCGCAAATTTCTTCTTCTTCTTCTAGGGCAATGAGAAAAAAGAAATGTCTCAGAAATCTCCTCAGTTGCTGGCATTTTAGAGGGTGGTTCTCTTTGCATGCAGAAGCTTTTCTGTAAGCTTAGGATTCAACGAGGGTCTCCTCTCTCTTTATGGTGCTCGTGGGCTGATGAGGTTTCTTTGGACCCCTGGGAGGCGAGTCTCCCGAAAACAACAAGCTCCTTTATTTGAGATGGCATTGACAAATGGCTTTGCGGGCCGGCAGGTTCTGATGCAGACCGCTTGAGTCAAAATGTGATTAAGGAACCATGTCTCCAAAGGCAGGGCTGGGATGCCAACGGTAATTTTGCATAGCACATTAAATTAATGAGGATGCCGGCTCCCCAGAACCTCGGCAAATTGGAAATTGCTCAAGGCTCAGACAATGCAAACGATAACGCAGCTTCCAATCTTGCCTGGGGTGATGGTAGTAAAACAAAATGGTTTTTAGATGAGCTGGCATTAAAACAGAAACATCTGCCTCCCGGCTTCAGAACGGTGTCCTTATATACTCCCAGGGAAATAGAAATCAAAAGGAAGGTATGGGTGGCTGTGGGGCAAGGCAAGAGCCCTGGACATCTTTGCCCTGCGAGGAAAAGGCTGAGTTTGGAAGTCATGGTTAGAGCTAAGTCTGGCAAGGCAAAATAGGCACAGTGGTGGCTGGCACCCTTTGGGACTAGTGAGACAGAAGACAGAAAGCCAATGGGAAGTGGTACCAGAGTCAATGACAAGCAGAGTGTCACAGAGTACAGTGGTACCTCGGGTTACATACACTTCAGGTTACATACACTTCAGGTTACATACGCTTCAGGTTACAGACTCTAACCCAGAAATAGTACCTTGGGTTAAGAACTTTGCTTCAGGATGAGAACAGAAATCGTGCTCCGCCGGCGCGGCGGCAGCAGGAGGCCCCATTAGCTAAAGTGGTGCTTCAGGTTAAGAACAGTTTCAGGTTAAGAACAGACCTCCGGAACGAATTAAGTACTTAACCCGAGGTACCACTGTATACAGTTCAAGCTGGAGTTAACTCTTTATTAGCAAAAACACGATCTCCACAGAATTGGCTGAGTGTCAGGCCTGTTGAGCACAGCAGCTCATTCCCTGTGGGTCTTACTCCATGAAATCAGTTGCTAAGACTAAAGGTTCCTGCCTCCCCACATCTGCCAATGTCCTCCTTTCCAGGGCTTCCCCCCATGCAATTGGAGACTGCACCTTCATGCAGTCAATCTCTTCTCTTCCCATTTCATGCCTCCCCTGGTTCTGGGAGACAAGGGGGAGGGGAGCTTGTTACAGCAGGAGGTGGTGACACTCATGACTCTTCACCAGCTTGACTCATCTCTGCCTCTTGAGCTCATACCCTCTAACATTTCTCTGATGAAAATAGGGACATCCCATTCCATAATGATCATTTTACTATTTATAACCCACACATTTTACTGGGTTGCCCCAGCCACTCTGGGCAGCTTCCAACATATATAAAAAACATAATAAACTTTATTTTTAACCTTCCCTCTACAGGATTGCCTTCAGATAGCTCAGGGGTCAGATAACTCCATACAGACCAACATTTCTTCAATGAAAATAGGGACATCCTAAGGAAAAGTGGGGCATTGCGGGGTCAAATCAGAAACTGGGACAGCTTCTCTAAACTAGGGACGTCCCTGGAAAATAGGGACGCTTCGAGGGACTGTGATCGCCCTCCTCTTACTTACCACTTACTTGCACTTAGTTCCCATTGAAATGAATGGAGCTTAAGTTAACCATGCTTAGTGGGTCCGTGGGACCCAAATTTGGTTAATTTAGCCTGGAGATGGTCTGCTCCTACTTCTGCAGGGATCCATGATCATCCTACCTGTGAGTCCTGCAGGACCCACTGCTCAGGATGCCTAGAGACTCTAGGGATGGGGTGTTGCTTAGGAGTTACTGTTGGTGGGGGATGTCAATATTTAACTTTGCTGCTCTTGGCATTATGGTTTTGCATCTTTATTGTTAGATCTTATTATGAATTATATGAGGATTGCCTAATTCTGCTGTGCATTTACTGGGATGTTTTCATTTACTCTTTAGGACTAATTGAATTTTGTTAGTTTGCATTTAATTATGCAAATCTTTGATGCCACAAGCAGTTTTAACTCTGAAAAGGCAGCATGCACAGAAAGGATAACAATCATTCCTGTGATTAGCTGTGATTCCTGCACTGCAGGGGGTTGGACTAGATGACCCTTGGGATCCCCCATCCAACTCTGCAATTCTATGATTTGCCTTTGTTTATATGATGACTCTTCACACCTTTTGAAGAGTGCTCTCATGTTCTTACTCAGTTCTCTTCTTCTCTAGGCTACACATACCCAGTTCTTTCAACCTTTCCCACAGATTATTTTCTTTCCTCCTGTGGAATACCTCCCCTGAACCTGTTTTATTGTATAAATTACATTTATATCCCACATTTCTCTTCTGAGAAGTTGAGGTGGCATCCTCTCCCTCCCCATGTTGTCTTTACAATGACTCTGTGACAGTGGCGTAGCGGGGATTACTAGTGCCCAGGGCTGGACAGAGCAGGGGTGGGAGGGAAAGAACACGGACAGAGTATACATGTACATTCAACTGCCTAATGGAGTCTGTGTCACCCAACAGGTCACAGCCACAGAGATAAGAAAAGAAGGGTTGCTCAAAGCCTCTTTAGGGAAAAAAAGCCAGAGGCATACTTATTGGGCATTTTAGGAAAGGACGTTCCACAGGATAAGTAAAGGCTATTTTTATATGCCAGAGCCAGATTATTACTTGCTAAAAACTGGAAAGGGGACATCATCCCCACCAAAGAAGATTGGTTAGGTAAACTATGTGAATTTATAGAATTGGCTAAATTAACGGCAGCCATAAGGCACCAGTCAAACCAGAAATTAAGGAAGGAATGGCAGTGTTTTGAGGATTATATGAAAAAACACTGTTCCAAAGAAAATCTGTTGATATGCATGGATTAAGTATGTAAAGCTGAACTGGATCACGACAAAATTAATAATATCTAATAATATAAAAAACACAATGTAAATAAGAACATAGAATATCAAAAGATGTCAAGTTGAGGTGGAGGGAAGTCACAGCGGTGGAATTTTTATTTTATGTTTTTGTAAAGGATGGTATATATTTTCTAGAATAAACTTTATTTTAAAAAAAGAAAAAAGAAAGAAAAGAAGGGTTGTTCCATTTTCTAGAGAGGTCACTTCCTGGTTTGCAGGGAGAAGCCACTTTCAGCAGAGCCCAGTGATGGAAGCGTTCATCTGTATTGAGGCAGCTCCGGGTTTTGAAATTTTGTGCCCCCTAACAATTTTGTGCCAAGGGCAACCCCCCATGCTATGCCACTGCCCTGTGAGAGGCAGCTTAAGCTGAGAGATGGTGCCTGGGCCCCAGGTCATGCAGCAAGCTTCCTGGCTGAGTGGGGATTTGAACCCTGGCCTGCCAGGTCTCAGTCTTGTACTTTAGCCACAACACCACACTGACTCTTGTCCCAGTTTCTCTCTATCCCTCCTTAAAGTGTGACATCCCAGAACTAGACATGGTCCTTTAGAAGAGGTTAAACCAATGCTGAATGAAGCAGAACCATTATGTCCCATTGCTTGGCAACAACAGCTCTTTTAACACGGCTGAAAATCACATTAGCGATTACAAACATGGGTTCTTGCAGAAACTTGGAAAGTAACCTAATTACGATCATTTGCTTCAGCTGCAGAAATCTGGGGGCTTCTGTTTCCCAAATTAAAGGCCTGTCAATTGCAGCAACCCCAGGCCACAGTAAGCTGGAGACTCTGCTTGCAAAATACCTGGGAAGACTTGATTGCAACCAGACGCCCTCCAATTTGTCTGTCAGAGCGCAGAAGTGGCTCCGTACGACAACAAAAGCACCGGCAAAGTGGGAATGAGGGTATCATATCCATCTTCCGATGGATGAAAAGGGAGGCTCGTTTGCTAAGGAGGAAAGGCTGTCAGCTGTTCCTTTTGACACCAATTGTTCAGAACAGAAGAAGCAATTAAAAGGGAGGCGATGATATGGCGGAATCACTGACATTTTTCGGGGAGGGGGGAATATGATGGGTCTCATTACACGAGTCAATCACATTTCCTTCCCCAAAACTTCGACAGTAAAACTCTTTCATTGAATGTCTGCCACTTGAAGTGTGTGGGCGTGGTGGAATGGAAGTCAGAACATGTGCCTGGGAAGAAAGTGTTCTGCGGATTCCCCCCCTCCCCTCTTTTTGATCAGGAGAAACAATTATGCACCAGTGATCCCCCTGCCATGAGGTCTTTGCACAAAAGTTGCTTGGCTTTGGAAGGAGAATTTGGTACAACCAGCCAGGGAACCTGGTGCAACTGGGGTGGTGTGGGGAGGTGGTGAAGTGATACTCAAGTTACACTGCTCATTCTTACACAGAGGCAATCCCTACCAGGCTGAGTATGGCTTACTCTGTAGGAGTTGCATGGTACACAAAAGGGATGAGGGTTGTGATCACTGCATTGCAGGAGGTTGGGCTAGACAGGGGTCAGCAAACTTTTTCAGCAGGGGGCCGGTCCACTGTCCCTCAGGCCTTGTGGGGGGCCAGACTATATTTTTTTGGGGAAAAGATGAATGACTTCTTATGCCCCACAAATAACCCAGAGATGCATTTTAAATAAAAGGACACATTCTACTCATGTAAAAACACACTGATTCCAGGACCACCCACTGGCCGGATTTAGAAAGTAATTGGGCTGGATCTGCCCCCCGGGTCTTAGCTTGCCTACCCATGGGCTAGAGGACCCTTTGGGTCTCTTCCAACTCTACAACCCTGTGATTCTATAAGGGGACCTTTTTCAATATGAAGGCCACATTCCTACCTGGACAACTTTCCAGGTGCCACATGCAAGTAGCAGATGAGGACGGGGCAAAGGTGGTCAGAGCAACGAATATTAACTTCATCTTTCACATAGTTTACAAACACACCTCGTCCATTTGGGCAAGCAAGAGGCATTACCAGAATTCAATGACACAATCAAGCCAGGCAAAAACACTCAAGGAGGATATGAAGCAGACCACTTAGGGGTGTGGTCTGGGGAGAGTTCCAGAGGCCATATAGAGAAGCCACAGGCCACATTTTGACCTCTGGACCTGAGGTTCTCTATCGCTGATACATGCTAACATGAAAGCTGCCTTGTACTAGGACATAGCCTCTTGAAATCCTTCACTCTGTGTGCAGGCAGAGAAATTGGAGAGACCATTTCACTGAGATTCTCCATTTTGATAATGCTCACCCTCCTGCCATCCGCGAAGTAGTATGGAGCAGCTTTCTCTATGAGAAGATCTATGAACTGGGACCAGCAAAAATCCTTGGCTGAGGAAAGCAAGGATGATAAATAATGATGTCAACTAATCCTATTGCTCAAAAGTAAACCCCATTGAGTTAGATCACTCTTACTCCCCAGTAAATATGTATGCAAACAGCAGCTGTAAATGATTCTGAAAAATACTGTGTTCACTAGTTGGCTGAAAAAACTTACCTTCTTCCTGCCTTTCAAATATTCATTTGATTAAAAAAAATAAAAATTCACAACTTGGACAGTATGATTTTGTTATATGGAGGGCATTCAAGAAACAGGGTGCTACAGAATAAGAGGCACCTCCATATATGTTCTCTGGTCTTTACAAGCAAAAGAGAGAGAAAAGAAAGAATAAAGTGTGTGCTTGTGGAGGTTTGCTGAACTAAAGCACTGAAGAATAAGGAAGGATGGATCCATTCATTTGTCTGTCTGTGCCTGCTTTGAATGTGCTCATTCCTAAGTCCATTTCTGCACTACTCTGCAATTTAAAAAAATGCACCAAAAATCACATTAATTTTCAACACACTGTTTCATAAAATACACACTTGTATGTCTCGTCTCTATAATATGCGCTCTGGTACATTTTGGGGGAGCTATAGTATCACAACATTGGGTGATGTGCGAAAACTGATGAGTAACTATGTTCTAGTAAATATGTTACTTTGGGAAATGCAAATTGAGATGGTTGATTTAAAAATGCAGGTCATGAGAAAGCCTCCTGTGACCCAGACTGAATAAATTATTGTACTCTGCATCCAGATGCCTCCCGTTTAAGTCTTATTTTAAGTCTCTTAAGCTCAGTGTTGTTTGGGTTGATCATCAGCCCATACTCTGCAGTCTTCCAGGATTCTTCATAACGTTTTGCTGCAAAAGAGGACTGAGCAGTTTGCAGGAATGCTTTGGACAGTGCATCCCCATCGTGATCGGCAGCAATGATGGTCAGAGCCAAAGACTGTCCCAGCTGAAGAGCTTGGATGTACCGCTTGACCGCCAGTTCCTCCTTGGAGGTGGACAAGAGCAGATGTCCCTGCAAGCAGTAGTCCTCAATCTGAGTCTTCAGGCTGTTCTTCCCGTGGTTGGAGATCACCTTGTCCATGTCCGTCAAAGCCTTATTGTAGTCCTTCAGGTGGGCTAGGCAAACAGCACGTTGGCGGAGATATCGTGGATTGCCATTACTTGCCAAGATGGCCAGTGAGTAGTAGCCAACAGCCTTTGTGTAGAATTGCTCCTTCACCAGTGCATTTCCTTCTTTGGAAGCAACCTAGAGACAGGAAGAATATTGGTTACCCCCAGTCCAAAATTAGGTTCTTTTCTCAGAAGTAAGTCTGACTAAAGAGCTGTAGCTCAGTGGTGGAGTATTTGCTTTGCATGCCGAAAGTCCCAAGAAGTTGGCTATGAAGGGTTAGGGTATGTTTAGCCTGGAGACTGTGATATGAGAACCATCTTCAAATATATGAAGAGCTGTCACATGGAGGATGGAGAAAGTTTGTTCTCTGCTGCTCCAGAGGGTAGGACCCGAACCCATTGATTCAAATGACAAGGAAGGAGACTGTGACTAACCATTAGGAAGAACTTTCTCACAGTAGGAGCTGTTTGATAGTGGAATGGACTCACTTGGAAGATGGTGGACTTTTCTTCATTGGAAGTTTGTAACCAGCGGTTGGATGGCCATCTGTCAGGGATTCTTTAGCTGTGATTCCTGCATTGGACTAGATCAGGCATGTCCAACAGGTAGATTGTGACCTACTGGTAGATCACTGCACGTCTGTGGTAGATCACTGGTAGATCACTAGCTCTCCCCAAAGAAGCTCAACAACTTTGGCTCCCCTAAAAAAAGATTAACATGTTTGACCTGAACCCCAGAAAAACGGGGCTTTCCTCCTCCCTAAGAAAAGCTCAACAATTTTGACCTGAACCCCCAAAAGGGGGTTAGGTCACTGCCAGTTTTTAACTCTGTGAGTAGATCGCAGTCTCTTGGGAGTTGGCCACCCCTGGACTAGATGAACTTGGACATCCATTCCCACTCTACAATTCTATGATTCTATAATTTTAAACTCTTGAATTTCTGGATAACACTGGGCATTCCCCCTGTCTGTTTTGCATAGATGTTGCCCCAGGATCAATCCCTGGCATTTTCAAATGGGACTGAGAATACCCCGTATCTGAAAACTCGGAGAGGCACTGCCAGTGGGTGTAGACAATACTGAGCTAGATGAACCAATGGTTTGACTTGACCTAAGATAGCATCCTATGTTCCTGTAAATTCACCATGACTTTACTTCCTAAGCACACATGCTTAGGATCCAATAACTCATGATGCTTTCATTTGAAGAAAAATACATAAATGAGGACCGTGTGCTTTTAAAGTTGCTTGTACGACACCACTATTGCTCTCGGATAGTATGCTCTATGTCATCTACTAAAGGGAACACAGAATTCAGCCTGAAGTGACAATTTGAAACCAATCTGGATTTTCCACGCCAAACACTTGTGAGCTATGCAAGAAGAGGTTTAAGTAGCCGTAGCGACATTTCTGCCAGGGGTGGTGGGTGGGGAGGTCAGCATGTACCAGCGCAAATTAAGGCAGTAATTTGGTTGTTTTTTCTCCTTCTCACAAGTTTTGGATGTCTTTTTAGAATCCTGGGGCTGATGAATTAAGCTCTCTGTGAAGGGGGTGAAGCTAAAGTGCCTACTGGATCTGGCCAAAGGCGCATCTGATCTAACATCATGCTCTCATAGTGCAAACTGGAAGCTTTGAGTAATATTCTGAGGAAATGGAGGAAGGATCACATTGTAGCTAATCAATCACAACATGCAAAGGATACAGAAAATCCAGTTGCACCATACTAAGACCCCAACTGCACTATACATTTAAAAGCAGTATCATACCACTTTAACATTCAACACATGTTGAGAGTTGCTAGAATACCCCTATTCTTCACACACAGCTACAATTCCCAGAGCGGTTTGAGAGACAATCCCTCTTCTCAGGGAGCTCTGGGAATTGTAGCTCTTGGGGGGGGGTAGAGAGTCTCCTAACAACTCTCATCATCCTTAAGACTCATGTAGTGCCATAGAAACACAAGAAGTTGTCTTCTATCATGTGAGAACATTGGTCCATCTAACTCTGTAATGTCTAGACCAGTGTTTCCCAAACTTGGGTCTCCAGTTATTTTGGGACTACAATTCCCTGACCACTGGTTCTGCTAGCTGGGGATGATGTGAGTTGTAGTCCAAATACAGCTGGACACCCAAGCTTGGAAAACACTGGTCTAGACTGGCTCTCCAGGGTTTCAGATGGACTTTTTCAGCTCTAATTGTAGATGCTGGGAACTGAACACAGACCTTCTGCATGCAAGGCAGATGCTCTACCACTGAGTGTTGGACATCTCTAGGATTCCAGACAGGGGACTGGAAGCTGGGCAGGAAGAGGAAGATTCAACAGCAATGGAGGTGAAAGAGAAATAAATATGGAAAAAGATGGATTTGAACATTCTAACTTGGAATGTAAACGGACTGAATAATAAGACTAAGAGGAATAAAATTGAACATGTTGTAAAGAAGCTAAATTTGGATGTGATATGCCTCCAAGAAAGACACATTGCAAAGAAACATAGAATAATTTTGATAAATCGAAGTCTGGGAAAGGACTTTGCAACCTCTGATTTAACAAAAAAGAGAGGAGTTGTAATGTATATAAAGCCAGAGTTGGACCCCCCCAAAAAAACTATTTAAAGATGAACAAGGAAGAATATTGATAACTCAGATAACATCACGTGGAGAAAAAATCTCAAATATTTTATTACGGGGACCAAAGCCCCCACAGCTCCTAGGAGTTAGCTCTTTCCTTCCATTTCAATTCATGAAGGACAATCAGGAGACCTTCATTAGGACACCGTGGCTCTAATGGATTTCTCATTACTGCTCCTATAGCACTCATAAACGAAAACAGCGCTTTCACCACACTGCTGCAGAGCAAATGTTTAAGTAATAAACAATCAGGACAAATAGGGCATTGCCCCACCACTCTGAATCTTCACTCAGCTGGTCACTTTTACTTACAACCAGTCTAGAGGGTGGCATTGCCCATCCTCTTCCTTCTTTGTCCCAGCAGAACTCAGCAGGGAGAAGGACGGGGATGCAACTAGAATGGCTCTGCCTCTAGCTTAGGACCATTAACTCCAATGGGTCTACTCTGAATGCATCCATCCTGAAGTAAATAATGGACCCATTGAAATTAATGGACATGACTTAGATTAGATCTATTAATTTCAGTGGGTCTCCTCTGAGTAAAAAAAAGGGGGGTTAGTTGGCAATCCTTGTTTTGTTGTTGTTGTTTAGTCGTGTCCGACTCTGTGACACCATGGACCAGAGCACGCCAGGCACTCCTGTCTTCCACTGCCTCCTGCTGTTTGGCCAAACTTGTGCTGGTAGCTTCGAGAACACTGCCCAACCATCTTGTCCTCTGTCGTCCCCTTCTCCTTGTGCCCTCCATCTTTCCCAACATCAGGGTCTTTTCCAGGGGGTCTTCTCTTCTCATGAGGTGGCCAAAGTATTGGAGCCTCAGCTTCAGGATCTGTCCTTCCAGTGAGCACTCAGGGCTGATTTCCTTAAGAATGGATAGGTTTGATCTTCTTGCCTTATTCTACTCTTTACCAAAAGGACCTCATCCATGCCTTGTGTTCTTGAAGGAGTGTGGCATTGTGGTTAAAGTGACTATATCACTGGCTATATTAATAGAATCATAGAACTGTAGAGTTGGAAAGGACCCCGAGGGTCATCTAGCCCAACTGCCTGTGATGCAGGAATCACAGCTAAGAAGTCCCCTACAGATGGCCATCCAAAACCCCTCCAATGAAGGAATCCACCACCTTAAGAGGGATTCTATTCCACTGTTGAACAGCTCTTACCATCAGAAAGTTCTTCCTAATGTTTAGAAAGAATCTCCTTTCTTGTCCTTTGAATCCACTGGTTCAGGTCCTGCAGGAGAAAACAAGCTTGCTCCATCTTCCATTTGGCAGCCCTTCAGATATTTGAAGACAGCTATTATCTCACCTCTCAGTCTTCTCTTTTCCAGACTAAACATACCCACCTGCCTCATTCTTTTCATTCCACACTGGAACAGCAGCTCTGAATTTTAAAAAGAGCTATCGCTGAAGACTTTGACCAAGGCCAGGGAAATGCTTCATGTTTAAACCAGCTGCCAGTAAGTTCCTTTATTGCATCTCACATCTTACAGCTGGCAACGCGAGCTGGAAAGAAAATTGCTTCTGTTAAAATTACTGCTAATGCACACGGCAGCCTAATTTAGCTCCCAAAATATCAGGGCAACTGGAGGGATGCCAAAATAACTTGTATAGTTATACTGATTTTTTGGTTGGTTGCTGATTGATGACTGTAGGGGATCAAGGCAGGGGGCTCTGGGGTTGAAGGTCTCACTCCTTTTTCCATGGGGCAACGGCTGGGACTGGGAAACAGGCCCACTGTTCAAATTTCCCATAATGTCACAGGCCAGGGGTGGGGAACTGCAGGCCTGAAAACTGCAGGCAGCCCTCCAGTCCTCTCTATCTGCTCCCTAGGGCACACCTCCTCACTTGCTGTGCTTCACCCCTTCCCCAATAGTTTTCCCCTGGCTGCAATGTGTCTTTAAGCCTGGCTCATGCCTTCTGGCGTGACCTGGGAGTCATTGAGAGATACAGTGCTTAGAACAGTCCTGTGTAACCTGGGAGTATCAGGGTTGGCACCATCACTAGACAAAACAGGGCAGCTGTTGGTGGCAGAGGCATGCAGGGCTTGCCAGTAAAATGGACTTCTGCACAGGTGTCAGAGCTGAAGTCAGATGCAGGTCACCATGAACGAGGCAGAGTGCCATGCCACTGAAGTTAACACTTCCCAGTAGGTCTTGCCCCTATGGAACTGTTTCCAGGACTGAAGGTCCCTGCCTTCCACCCCTTCTAAGGCTCCTCGTCTCCCAGCTGTTTCTCAAGCAGTCTCAGACTGCATCTGCCCACCTATGGCCTCTGTTCTGCTCTCCCCATTATTCTCTGTGTTCTTGCAGACCAGGGTGGAGGGGAGCTTGTCACAGCAGGAGAGGGATTCTTCAGCTGTCTCTTTACCCCCCTCCTCTGCTGCAGCCTCAGAGTCTGAACTGCTCCCTGTCACAGTTTCCTCCTGCTCACTAACCCCTGTTGCCCCTTCAGCACCCAGCCTCTTCTCCCAATCTTCTCCTTTTGACCTTTCCTCAGTTTCCTACCACCAATCCCCAGGCTTCGAGCCTTCCTCCTCTGGAGTTTCCCTTGGGTTTCCGGCTGGTGCCTGCCACCACTCCACTTCGTCCAGCCAATCCCTGACATCATGCAAGAAAATGTCTTGGGGTGTCCCTGAATTTACTGTCTGGGACTCTCCCAAAGCCACACATGTCTCTGAGCCACTCGCCTCACCAACCCTGCTTTGAATCCTCCTTGAGTGTGGAATGTGTCCTTGAATTCTGAGAATGCTCCCTAACACCTTGGGAGGGGGAAGGCTTGCAAATCTAGTTTGCTAGAAATGCAAACCTCTTAGGGAAAAGGCAGCTAAATGCATGTAGCTAAGAAACATTTCGCTTCTAAGTAAGGAGTCACTTTGCCCCCCTGGAGTAATGTTCTTGGTCGTCCTTTTAACTCCCACATTAAGTCGGTGATTGGCAATTAGTTCTTAAAATCTCCCAGCTTCTTTCTCCCAGAAGAGATATGCCCCCTCCGACTGCCTGCCTGATTTAGAGAAGAGAGGTTCTTTGCCTCAGGGATTGATAAATTAATACTTGCTTACTTAACACCCTCCCGCTGGCTTGCGAGGGGTGCATACAAAACAGTCCTCTCCAGGCCCTTTATTTATTAAGCATATCAGCACACAACACAGGGTGGTGTTTTTTGTGGCTGTTTTTTTTTTTAATAGGGAGGGGCTGTTTTGTGTTTGTTCAGGCCAGCCTGATTCACAGAATCCACAAACAGCTTGTTTGTTTTTGAAAAAGGGTGGGTGTCACTTGCAATGGGAGAGAACAGGATCAGGGGAACAAAGCCAACATCCTGGGTAACCTGAACAGGTATCATCTGGGAGAACCAGGATGCGGGATCTCTCTTTCACCTCCAAACTGATATTGGTGCAATCCTGAGCAGAGTGAGTGAGTGAGAGAGAGAATGAATGCAGATGAGGTCCCAACTCCCTTCTACCCCAGCCAGCATGGTGAACAGCATGGTGAATACAGAACATAGGAACAGACATGATAGGAGTTGTAGTCCAAAAATATGGTGATGAGGAACCTGTGGCTACTCTATACATTGTTGGGACTTTTCCTTTGGCCCCAGCTGCTCTGGACAATGGTGAAGGACAGGGTTTCCCAAACTTGGTTCTCCATCTGTTTTTGGACTACAATGCCCATCATCCCTGACCACTGATTCTGCTAGCTAGGGATGTTGGGAGTTGTAGGCCAAAACAGCTGGGAAGCCATGGTCAAGGATGATGGGATCTGCAGTTCAGCACTATATTGAGGTCCACAGGTTCTCCAGCTTGCATTGTTGAAGAGATTGAGAATCTGTGACCCTTCAGGTGTTTCTGGGCTCCGACTCCCATCAATCCTACTGAGGAACACAGAATGTAGGAACAGAGTCAAACACGATAGCAATTGGTGTCCAGCAACATCTGGAGATAAGGAACTTGTGGTCCTCCATGCATGATAGGAACTCCAAGTCCCATCAGCCCCAGGCAGCTTGGACAATGGTCAAGGATGATGGGAGCTGCAGCCCAACAACATCTGGAAGGCCACAGGCTCTCCATCCCAGATCTATCTGTTCAAATTTTCTCTTGTTTCTCCAGCATATCTCCCAATATGATAGTGTTCAACTAGATGAGTTGATAACTTCAGCTGAAAAACAGACATCATTAGCATCAATCAGGCACCTTTACCTGAGCAAGGCTTTGCCGTTGCTTGGTGTCCAGGAAGCTCATCAGGTATCCTATGTCTTTGTAGTCATTTGTGGCCAAACTGGCCAAAATATGGGCTGCGACATTCATGTGGCTCTTCTTGGCCTGGAGCATTCCAAAGCGAGCATTGATGCCATCACTGGGTGCAGAGTGACCAAACTCTCCCTGGAGGTGCGCCAGAGCCTCATTGTCTCTCCCTGCCAATGAACATCAATAAACTGGTTACCAGGATAGGCTAATATAGTTCTTGCTTCTCTCAGTTTCTAATGTTTCCTTCTTAAATTTCCACATCAATTTGAACTTAAAAGGAAGAAGATGACATTCTCACGAAAATTCATCAGAATCTTAGCATGCCTTTCCCTTAACATGGACATTTTAGTACAACCAAAGCAGAATAGAGTGGTATTATTACTTTCCTCTGGTCACTATACTTCTGATGATGCAGTAAATGGCAGCTGCCTGCCCAATGGATCTCTGAAGGGCTCCATGGGAATATTGGTATCAGCCTACCTTACAAAACTGTTGTAAAGGTGACTGACATGAGACATGCGCATGCAACATACTCTGAACATAGTAAATTGAAATGTGCGCCCACATTTCAAACTGTGATTTTAATATTCTGTGCACTGACACAAAGGATTTTTCCATTAGAAAACCAGTTCATAACTGCTGTTGATAAAATAAGGAAGCTTTTGGAACCCCTTCGTGATCAGAACAAGAAGAAGCAAAATGGGAAAGTTATTTTCTCAGTTTCTCCCTGCCCATCAGGGAAGCTCACCTGGAGCTTATTTTGATGGTGTTCCATGTGGCGCTTTGTCCTGGATCTTAGGCAAGTCAATCAAAAAATCACTTTTTTTTGCGTTTTTGTTAAAACGTTTGGAGTGTCCTGGTTTTTACTTTTTGAAATATAGCAACCCTAGATCATCATCACCATTCTGCTTAATGTCAGAATAGACTTCGAAGCTATTTATGAAGTATAGAAACAAGCTACAGAAACATTACAACCTAAACACCCACAATTAAAATGCACAACAATAACGCAGCAGTTCAAACAGGAGACTCAGGTGAAGAGATCAAGGGAACACCTGGGTAAACAGCTGCATTATCGAAAGCCGGCAGAATGCCAATGCTGATGAGGCCTCTTCCATGTTTCAGCAGGGAGCGTATCCTGCAACACTGGGGCTTCCACCCTATCATGAGCTGATAATCATCACACCTTGGCAAGACTAACCAGGTTCCATTTGTTGCTAAGAAACAGTGGGTGACAGTAATGCCAAATAATGAGACGGTACTCCAAGATGTTTGAAAGTTCTCTTACCATCAGCGGCTAAAAGGTCCACATAAAGCGTGTGACTCTCTGTGTCCTTGCTCTTTATTTTCACAAGCAATGCCCCAGCTACAGCGAGGTCCTTCAGTGTATCTCCAACGGGTGGCTCTTTGGTAGCAATGAACTCCGAGAGCCTAGTCCTGCAGTGGTCATACAACCACTGATGGATCAACACCTGGGCCTCCTCCTTTAATGAAAGAATTTCTGGAACTGCTATGGCTGGGTTGGCTCTTAGGGCTGAGGTCAGATCGTGCACAGCCTCCTATGTGGATAAAACAAGAGTAGTTTTTGAAAAGCCTGCTAATTGTTTGCACAGCTCTGGTTGGTTTATATCATCTGTTGTCATGATTATCAGTTGTCTCCCATCCACAGGCTTGTGGTCATCCCTGGGCACCTGGGCCAGGACAATGGGGAGGCTGCCTCTTCTTCTTTCTCCTCCTCCTTGCAGTGATCTGCTCACACCATGGCCTGGCTTCCCCTCCCCTCCCCCCCTCTCCTTGCTTGCTTCCTCCAGCGCCATGGGCTTCCCCGCTGCCTCCTGCTAGAGCAGCCAGAGTGAGGAGGAAGAAGGTGTCAGGAAAAAGCACCAATGCAAAAGCCAGCTCCAGATGGCTGGAATGCAAAACAGGATGTTATGTTTTGCAGATGTACTGTTGGGGAAAAGGTGGAGCCTATTCTCTGTACTGAGCACTGGATGTTAGCTCAGAGTGTCATCTGACCTGTGCTGGAAGTACAGGGGAGGAGTATGTGTCTCTTCTGATGGAGTCTGAAGGGA
Source organism: Podarcis bocagei (assembly GCF_964188305.1). NCBI lineage: Eukaryota > Metazoa > Chordata > Lepidosauria > Squamata > Lacertidae > Podarcis > Podarcis bocagei. The sequence goes on along the minus strand of NC_138132.1, from coordinate 71,814,268 downwards.
GCGGTCGCATTTCTATGTATTGCTGAGTGACAGGAATAAAACATGTAAAAAGGACTCCTGTCTGTTTCATTTCCCCTCCCTGGGGGAATGCAGGGAGGAAGAGAGAGAAGAGAGAAGCAGAGGGTGTGTTCTTTCTCACGTCTAATGAGAAGAATCGCCGGGTTTGTTTACCTAGCCTGCCGGCAGTCGCAGACGGAAGGTAAACACAGTATCTCACTCAATTGCCTCGGGGGAGGCCAGGTACCTCTGACTGTGAGCGAAGATACTAACAGAAGGGACGGCTCAGCAGCCTGCGGGTAGGCCTCACAGCGGCCTCTGCCTGTGGGGAGGAGCAATAGCACAGTCGTGTCAGTGTTGGTTGTGTGTGTGAGGGGGAAGGATGAAGAGTCATTGGTTCAGGAGTTGGTTCATGCCAGGGCTCAGCACCATGAGTTGTTGTTTGGAGGCTCCGGAAAAAGGTGCTGGAACTGTGCTCCAGCACACTCTGGCTGGGGGGGGGGAGCCCTGGTTATCATTATCAACAACAGCATTATTTGCATTTATTTTCCACCATTTTCTTCAAGGAGCTCAAGGGCTTACAATGACTCTGTGAGGTACGTCAGGCTGAGAGGCAGCAACTTGCTCAAGGTCACCTCTTGCCTTCCGTTCTAAGTCATTGTTGCGACACCCTCTTGGCTCAGCGCACAGTGCGCACAGACCAGTCACTCTCCCCTAGATTGGCTTCTGCCCTGTACCAGGTGTTATAAGATACTCCTGTGTGCCCTTCAAAATCAAAGGAGGCGCTAAAAGAGTTTAATTAGCCAGAGCAAAAGTATTGTGAGCTAATTTCTATGCTTCCCCTGCCCGCCTGCCCTGCTCAAAGCCAAAATGACATTTAATTATCTGCCTTTTCTATTAGTTTGGTAAACAAAGGACTTTCTTTTCAATCCCGAGGTATTAAAGATGCACGCAAGATGCATGCGACAGGGAACATTAAAGCCTCTTCACTGTCATGCGCCTGCTATCTCGGAAGGCAGATAAGCTAGCCATCACAACCTTCCCCATTAAGACGGGCCACTTGGGGGCTGCTGATACAGACACAGTTTGCATTTAATGGTTGAAAGGGGGGGGGAGGGTTTTCAAAATGTTAATCCTGTTTAACCTTTATCAAAATATCCCTTTTTGTCCCCTTGCAGGCCTTTATGGGATTTAGCAGAGAGAGAAAGGAAAGCCTTTATAGCTCAGTCAGATCTTCTCTCTCTTGTTGTCCCTCTTATTCTTCCCCTCCTCTTTCTTCACATAATTATCCTGGCATGACCTGAGAGCCAGTGAGTGGTGCAGTGGTTAGAGCAATGCTGCACAACTCCCCCTCCCCCCAAAAAAAATCAGAGTTGGCACCGCCATTTGGGATAATTGGGCAACAGAGGTTGGGGTCCTGTTGGAGGGCAGAGATCTGTCAGCCCCACCAGCCCAGCTGACTCCCAGACTCTGACTGAGAGCATTGTCTTGTCCTTTGCCTCAGCCAGCAATAGCAGGGGTTGGTCTTGATAACCCTTGGGGTCCCTTCCAACTCTACAGTTCTATGATCCCATGGTTCGTCTTGGACTGTCCTTGTATCCACTAGGCCAGGATGGGGAAAACCTCAGGCCCATGGACCAAACGCAGCCCTTTTTGCCTCTCTGTTTTGCCCTTCATACTTTCCCTAGGCCACACACCCCTCTGAGCCATGTCCCTCACTAGCCTTGTTCTGCACCCTCCTTGAATGTTTTTCCCTGGCTGGACTATGTCATTGAATGCTGATTTACACTCCTTGGTCAACCCACTTTCCCCTAACTTCAGGTGAAGATCATCTAATCCAACCCTCTGCAGGAATATACAGAGGTCCAACTTGCAACCCTGCAATATCAGCACCATGCTCTAACCAACTGAGCTATGATTCTTCCTCTGGCTCAAAGTCTTGTTTAGTAAGTACCGTATTTTTCGCCCCATAGGACACTCCGCCCCATAGGACGCACCTAGTTTTTTGGAGGGAAATAAAGGAAAAAAAATTCCCTTTATTCCCCCCCCCCCCCAAAGCAGGTTGGGGAAACAGAACCAGGTCGAGGAACAGTGGGATGGCGGTGCTGCGCCTCCCTGCTGTCCCCCGAGCTTGTGGGGCTGGCCGATGTCTGCCCCGCGCGAGGGGCGCTCTGCATCAGGTCGCCCCCCCCTGCGGGGCCGGCAGGCTGCTATCCGCAGCGTGGGGAGCCTTGCTGGGAACTCCTGCAAGGCTCCCCAGCTGCGGATGTCTGCCTGGCGAGGGGGCGCTCTGCTTCAGGCCGCCCCTCGCGCCGGGCAGCAGGCTGCTATCTGCAGCATGGGGAGCCTTGCCGGGAACTCCGGCAAGGCTCCCCACGCTGCGGATGTCTGCCTGGCGAGGGGGGCGCTCTGCTTCAGGGCGCCCCGCCCGCCGGGCGGCAGGCTGCTATCCGTAGCGTGGGGAGCCTTGCCGGGAAGTCCAGCAAGGCTCCCCACGCTGCGGATGTCTGCCTGGCGAGGGGGGCGCTCTGCTTCAGGGCGCCCTGGCCGCCGGGCGGCAGGCTGCTATCCGCAGCGTGGGGAGCCTTGCCGGGAAGTCCGGCAAGGCTCCCCACGCTGCGGATGTCTGCCTGGCGAGGGGGGCGCTTTGCTTCAGGGCGCCCCTTGCGCCGGGCAGCAGGCTGCTATCTGCAGCGTGAGGAGCCTTGCCGGGAACTCCGGCAAGGCTCCCCACGCTGCGGATGTCTGCCTGGCGAGGGGGGCGCTCTGCTTTAGGGCGCCCCGCCCGCCGGGCGGCAGGCTGCTATCCGCAGCCTAGACATCCCTGCCGGACCTCCCGTAGGGCTGCCTAGGCTGCGGATGTGTTCCTGAAGCCTGGAGAGCGAGAGGGGTCGGTGCGCACCGACCCCTCTCGCTCTCCAAGCTTCAGCAAAAGCCTGCATTCGCCCCATAGGACACACCCAGATTTCCCCTTCATTTTTGGAGGGGAAAAAGTGCGTCCTATAGGGCGAAAAATACGGTAAGTAAGTAAGTAAGTAAATAGAAAAATAAAACCACCCCGTTCTTACCTTTTTCTGGTTCAGAGCTAGATGAACAAATCCTTTCCCACTCAGTGCCTGGGCGTTTGTGGGGTCTTCTTTTAGGATGGCATTGAAATCGAATATGGCAGTTTTCTTCAGCCCGAGATGCCCGTAACAGCGGGCCCTGCTAAGAAGCGAATCGACAGCATAACCTCCTGGAGCAAAACAGAAAGCGTGCATGAAAATGAAACATTATCAGTGAAACATTAATGAAAATTGCTTGCACAAATGTTACATCAGTCAAAATGCTGCATATCAGGAGAAATTTGCACTAAAATCCTTATGAATTTTCATGAGGATCGTAGGTTTTTTGTTTGTTTGTTTTTGCTTTTTGCAAATTGCTGCTAAATGTGTAGAAGTGAATTTAAGATTGGGGAAATTAGTGATTGGAGAAGTGAATTTGACAGATCCTTACATGCCTAATCTGAGATAGAACCTTCTCCATCATCCTAATTAATTCTGATTAGTACTTGTTAGGATCTATCTAAGATTAGTATTTAATAGCTGCTTTTTCTGTTATTGTTTTTAATTTTGCATTTTGCAGTTCAAGGTGGTATGCATGGCTTCTCTCCCTTTCTCCATTATATCTTCACAACAACCCTGTGAGGGAGATGAGGCTGAGAGAAGCAGTGACTGGCCCAAGGTCACCCAGTGAGTTTCTTGGCTGAGTAGGGATTTGTAACCCTGGTCTCCTAGTCCCTAGTCCCAAGGCTTTAACTGCTGCATGGACAGGATGATGATGATGATGATGATGATGATGATGATGATTGGAGGTGCCCCGGCTCTGCTGAGCCCCAACTTAGGCACAGGTTCACCAGTTTGGTCGAAACTAGACCTAACACCCATTGGTTCCTTCTCTGGGCTCTTGACTGCTTCTCAGTGACTGTCAACTGACTATCACACGACCCAGTTTGAAAAGACTTGTTGCCTCAGCAATCCTCCCTGCGAGGTACAACAAGTCTCTTCCATGATATGCTCTAGCTGCAAGCAATTCGGGTAGACAGGGGTGCCTTTTATCTCCCTGAACAAAATGGAGCTTTATTCTTTTGCAGGAACTCGTGCCATATGCCCAGGGCCCAGAAAACAACCAATTCTGAACCTGGCATCTGGAGAAATAACAGGCAGACTTTTCAAATATGCAAAGATAGCAGGCAGATCTTTCAGATATTTGGGGCCCAAGTCATTTAGGGCTTTTAAGCACTAACGTGAGTATCTTGAACTGGGCCCAGAAAGAACTGACAAATGCAACTGTTTTAAAATGGGGGTGGGGGGGGTTACACTGACATTTAAATTCTACTCAGTATTGATCCTGAGTAGATTCCAATGTATAGTTAGCAGAGTAACAACTTAAACACGTTGCAGGATTCTCCCCAAAATAGACCAGAGGCATTCCATCCAGTAGAGCTTTATTGCTACTGAAGGCAAATGAGCATAATAGAAGAAGAAGAGTTTGGATTTGATATCCCGCCTTTCACTCCCCTTCAGGAGTTTCAAAGCGGCTAACATTCTCCTTTCCCTTCCTCCCCCACAACAAACACTCTGTGAGGTGAGTGGGGCTGAGAGACTTCAAAGAAGTGTGACTGGCCCAAGGTCACCCAGCAGCTGCATGTGGAGGAGCGGAGACGCGAACCCGGTTCCCCAGATTACGAGACTACCGCTCTTAACCACTACACCACAAATCCAATACAGAACACCACACCACACCAAAGGAAAAGAGATAGAAAGAGAGAGAATGAAACCCAGGCTCCTTCTGGCCTTACTTTTATAGTTAGCATGACCTTGACAGAAAGAAATAACAGAACCAGTTTAAACCAGCTGAACTCAGCTTCTCTGAAGGAATAATCCAAACATCATGAACCTTCTGCTTGTTTCTTTCACATAGAGAAGCTTCCATAACCCTCTTGAATTAAGTAGAATAGGAAAGATCACTACGCTATCAGATCAGTGCTTTCTGTACTAAGAAATGCAAACTGACATATATGAGATCTGAATGCAACCCCAGGCAGTAATGTGGCTGCTATGATCTGGAAGCCATTAAAGTTCCCTTGCCGTCTTCAAAGGCAGCCCCACAAAAAGTGCATTGCAGTAGTCCAGTCCCCATATATATATATTCAAGAACATGGGGAATTAAAAAAACCTGTAGAAATAAAGGAGGAGAGACAGGTTTTGCACATTAGTATTGACCTGCGTGCCTGGTTTTGTGCAAAGTTGGCTATAGTGGGGTGTCTCACCTGCTGCGGTGATGGCAAAGGAGAGGTAGACGATGGCTTCTTTGATGTAACCTCCCCCTTGCTTGTTCTTTAGGATCGTCATGGCCCTGGAGTGACAGTGGCTTTGCAACAATGCTCGATCTTCCTCTTTTAAAATCTTCACGACCGTCAGGAGGCAGGAGGTCTCCCCAGTTTGGGTCATTTTCTTGAGCAGCTTCAGTAAAGGAAACACAGAGAAAAGAAGATTCAGCATGAAGATTTAGGGATGACTCATAGAACTGTCGAGTCGGAAGGGAACCCCAAGGGCCATCTATAGTGCAGGAATCCCAACTAAAGAAACCCGGGCAGATGGGTGGATCTGTCCATTCTGAGTTTCGGACATTTCTCATTCCCTCGCCTCCTGTCTTAGGTTCGGTTCTCCACATTTGCATGTCAGTTTGCAATTAAAAAAATAAATAAATTCCGTTGAAATGTGTCAGCATTTTAGTGCAAACTTCTCCTAACTACAACTTTTGCAAGCAATTTTCCCCAACACCACATATTTAGATGCACTACATTTATTATTCACACTTCCCCCCAATACACACATTTTTGGATTGGAGAAAGGCATTGCAAAATGTGGAGAAGTGTGAATTCTGAAGGATGGCTGTATTTCAGTTCAGGTATTGTTTTGGAAAGAGCAAATCGGGTGCATGCAGATAGTTTCTGGGAAGCGGGGTAGATAGAGTAAAATTTCCAGCAGCTGGGAGCAGAGATTTCATTGCCCCATCTAACTCCTTTCCCTTTCCCAATATGCCTGGAAAAAGCAGATCCAATCAAGCAAATTCCTTACAGATTATAGGATCTTTTTTCAGAGTTGTGATGTGTTAAAATAGCACAGGATTAAGATGTTTTTGTTAGCTCTCCAAAGCCTAGACAGCCATGCCCTTGCATGTAAGCCAGGGCTATATGTCTTAGAGCATCTCTACAAAAAGCAGCTAAAATAGGTTCCTATGCGGACACTGTGAGTTTCTGCGAGTCCTAAGCAAAGGTGAGAGTGCCCTCTGCTGTTAAGTTATAGGTTGTTCTGAACTAGCTTTCCAAAAGTCAACAATCTTAATTCATGGCCAAAGGATGTGCGTTTGATTTTTGATTTTTTTTTTTTTAAAAAAATGCTTACTATGCCTACAAGCACTTTGTGGATGAGCCTTGCAAAACTTCCTTTTTTGAAGTAGTCCAATGGTTCACCACACACCTGGATTTCAGAATGGGGATTTAAGACATAGCAGGAATGGGGAATTCATAGCATCTGTAGGGTACCACACTGGCTGCTTCTGGTCTGCTCTGACTGGCAGCCCCTCTCCAAGGTCTCAGGATGAAGACTTTTCCCTTGCCTGCTACTTGACCCTTTTAAGTGGCAGAGTCAGCGACTGAACAATGCAATGCAGATGTTCTGCTCCACTCTCCCATGTGATGAGCTGTTCATATAGTTTAGGTCTTAACTGATAGATTGAAGACACTGGGTTGTATTCAATTGAGTCCTGCACAGAGTAGACCCATTGAAATGAATGGGGCTAAGTTGGTCACACTCATTAACTTCAATGGGCCTATGCAGAGTAGAACTACCATTCTGGATTATTTCAGCTACCATGCAATGGTTGTGTGATAAAAGCTAGTTATTATAGTGCTTCATCATTTGGAGTACAGTCACTCAGACAGTGAACGTGTCTCTATTTCTAGGGTAAGAATCAGTTGTGGGCTGGACTGGAAAACCTGACCAAGAACATATTATGATGGCATTTCAGCATATCTAAAGAATAAGACTGAGGAACTACAAGAACATATCATACACAGTTTAGAGGGTTTCTTTTTCACTTAGATTATTCCATGGTTGTTCACACACTGTGGATATATTATTTTGACATACGTTCAGTTTGCATGTTTATCTATTTCAGTTGTTGCATTATAGACTTTTTATATTTGGTATTCTCATAGAATCATAGAATTGGAAGGAATCCCAAGTGTCAGTAGTAGAATCCCTGATAATCACAGCTAAATAATCCCTAACTTGCAGCCATCCAGCCTTTGTTTAAAAACCTCCAATGAAAGATTGTCCACTGCCTTTTGTTTTCTGGATGTTTGTCTCTTCATGTGTGTGTTTTTGGTTTTTTTTTTTACTCTAAGATTCAACCCCATTTTCATGTAATAAATGTTGTTCACATATCTATGGGTATCAAAATTGTTAGGTTTTCTGTCTATATATAGTGATTGAAAAATTCATTTCACTCTGTTATCCTTTATCATTTTACCTTGTTGCTTCCTTAGTGATGATTTCCCCTTCTTTTGGCATGCCTTCCCCATCCCGCTGCTCTTACCTGGTTGCAATCGTATAGAAAGCCTTTCTTCAACTGAAGCAGAGCCAGCCTGACCAAGAAGGCAGATCTCTGGGAGGTTTTGGAGACAGCCACCAACAGGACCTTGTGAGCTTCATCTAATCGATCCATTTGGTACAGAGCATCAGCACTGAGGAGCTGAGATGTCTCATCTGAAGCATCCAGGTCCAACAGGAGAGAAGCCAGCTGATGAGCTCCAGATGCATCGCTGGAAAAAAGAGGGGGGAAGTAGGGGTGTTGCCACAGATTATCTCTCTTTTGTTCTCTCACACTTGTATATTAGGTCTTTCCAGTATCCAAACAACATGTCTACAGTAGCCCTGAAGGCAGCCCAAGAAAGATGGACAGCATTATTTAGGTCTCTGCAGGGTGTGCAAAGCAGTGTGTGCAAAGCACAAGGAGAGGCTTAAAAGGCAAGGAGAACAAGGGATATTCAGTGTTATGTTGGAGGGGGTGCCAGGAAACAGGGAGTTATATTCACATGTGGTGGGGGTGTAAATATGTACTGTTTTTCCGGCAAAGGGTGTTTAAGGAGATAACAGAAATCACTGAGTTAAAGCTGACCGAAGGTCCAGAGGCAGCATTATTATCAATTTACAATGGGGTGGAAGGTTCACAGGCTATGAAGGACTTGCTCACAAATTTATTGACAGCTGCATGAAAGTGGAAGGAGCAAGCAGAATGTAAAATGGAAGAATGGTATAAACAGGTGTGGGATATAGCTATTAATGGTAAATTAACATGTGCTATTAAGGTAAGACGGGGAATATGCAGGAGAGTTGATTTTGAGGAGATATGGAAGGTGTTTGTAGAATGTGTACCATTGGGCGGGGTAAAAATAATAATAATAAAAAATGGAAAGGGGTCAAACCATCTCAAGAGGTGTTGAAATTTTGGGAGGTTGGATAGTTATAATGGAATGGTCTCGGTGGTGGGGTACACATTTTATTCTTATTTATTTATGGTTATTACTTTGTCAAAATAAAATATTTTTTAAATAAAAAAAAGGTCAAGGAGAGCTTCACACGTGCAATGGAGAAGTGCCCAAGAAAGGGTGTTGGCCTCATCCACCTGTTAAAGTCAGCCTGTGGATGGGTGGGGAGATAAAGATTTGACCCAATGGGCCAAAAAGCTTCCCTACTCCAACACAGGACATTGCAGGTGCCACCAATCTGCTGAAAGGTGCCTGAAACACTTTTCCAGGCCTAGCAACATATTAACCTGCCTTATAGGTATAATGATGCCAGATGGACGTCTGGTTGAGTGTGGCATAGCAGAAATGGCCTCCGTTTCCAATTTGGGGAAGCCTGCTGAGTCTAATTTGGCCCGCAGGGCAGAGGTTCCCCAGCCCTGCACTACAATATCAACTCATCTGTCTTTTAAAGCATTGGCCTAGTGATATTTGCTTACCCTTCTTTCACCTGGAATCCATCCAGCCCTCTTGGTTTGTTCTGAAGGGGAGTTGTGCCCCTGGGGTCTCGGTTCCTTTCCAGGATCTTCCTTGCTTCCTCTTGTAGAACGATCAACAGGAAGCCCCTCTGGTTCCACGGTATGTAGGACTTGATGACAAAGCTGGTCTCCTCAAATCTAAACCTACAGGCAGTGATGTAATCCAGGGCGGTCAGGTAAGGACTACTGCCCCAAGATCGGATTAAGCCACGGCCACAGAGAGCCTTGATGCAACTGCTGGGGTGTGGAGAGCTGTACTCTATGATCTTCTGGAAATCCTGAAGGGCTTCTGCACAACGTTTGTCATGGAGGTGGCAGAACCCCCGGAGGGCAAGAAGGGTGTTGTAATAGGTCTCCTGCTCAGAATCCAGAAGGTGGTTGCAGATTTCCAAGGCACTCTGGACACTGCCCTCCAAGAGGAAGCAGTCTGCCAAGCGGACATTTAGTTCGCGCCTGGCGCCCGGAGAAATCTGAATGAGGAAGTGAAGGGTTCGGATCACTGGGGAGAGAAGCTCCTTGCCACTGTCACTCCGGACTTCAGATCTGGCACGCACAGCTTCTCTGTAAGCAGCAAACTCCAGATCCAGGGCTGCTCTGGCGTGTTTTTCTATCCTCTCAGCATCCCCAGTGGTGAAAAGGGCCTCAAAGCGCCTCGCTGCCAGGCTGGGGTTTGCCTCAAAGGCAGCTGTCATGTCCTGCATCATCTCTGCCACCTTCCCGCCCTGAGAGAAGTACGCAGCAGCCCTGTCCATGAGGAGTCCAGACGCTCTTTCGTCCCAGAATGCACCACTGGCTGCCTCACTGTAGGCAGAGACACCTTCCTTGCATTTGTGCTTCTCCAAGAGGTGGGCTGCCTGGGCATGGGAGGTGTGGATGTCTTCTGGTGAAATGGCAACCAGGAAGTTGTAGCAGTCACTCTGCCAGTTTTCCAAGCCCCCTTTGCCGCAGCGAGTCTTCTCCTGAAGTGAGACGAAGTCAAAAAATGCCTGGATTATCCGCTGAAGGTGCTCCTTTTGCCGACTGCGCACAAACTTCACTGTCTCATCCCGGCGTTCCGCAAAAGCACGCAGATAACCTGTGACGCCATTTTGGAAGTGGGTCCGCGACAGCAACTGGGCCAATGCCCTCGTGAGGGCCAGCTCCACACAAGGCTGGGCGTCCACTAGAGAGTCGCATCGCCGCAGCACTTCCTCATAGCAGCCCAGTTTGAGCAGGGCCTCCATCTTGCAGAGAGAGGCGGCCATGTTGTTGGGGTTGAGGGTCGAGAGAAAAATGGCTACCATTTCGACGCTAAGTGACGTGTAGTTCAGGCCGCCATACTGAACCTTTGGTATGGGGCCGCCATCCCGACACCACTTTGATAAAGTGATCGTCACTTTGGCACGTGACTCTTCTCCCAGGGAAGCCACTTTTTCGACAGCTGTTGGGACGCTGCAGCTGAATGCAGCTGTGTAGAAGGCAGTGGCAAGTGAAGGGTCATCTGCAGCCAATTGTTGCTCCGCCGCATCACAGAGCTGCATCGCCTGGTCCTTAGAGGACATGGTGCCCTCTCTGTTATCAGCAACCATGTTTACTCCACTTCCAGGCCTGGTTTTTAAATATATATGCTTTTAGAAAAACAGATAGAAAAATGTCAAGACTTACCTTGTTTACATGGCTGCAATCCATCAAAATACATCTGAAGGAGTCATAAGGGGTCATAAGAAGAGCACTGCTGGCTGTTTTCTACAACACCCTCTCTCACCTGTTTCCATCCTCCATCCCAGCAAGCAAAAGGCATTATCAGAGTCCAGGGACTCATCCCAGCCAGGCAAAAATACTCAAAGAGGGTGTGAAGCAAGGCTGGTGAAGGGTGTGGCCTGAGGAGAATTCCAAGGGGCAGACAGATATTATTATTATTATTATTATTATTATTATTATTATTATTATTATTATTAATTTTATTATTATGATTTATATACTGCCCTATACCCAGAGGTCTCAGGGCAGTTCACAGATAGGTCTGGAGAGTCATATTTGACCCACAGGCTGGAGGTTCCTAGAAGAAGTGTGTGTTTTTTTCTTTAAAAAAATGTTTAGAAGCTGCCATCGGAGGTGGTAACAATGAAACTGGCCAATCACCAAGCTAGATTCCAACTCCTGCCCCACACATTAAACACTCGCTTCTGTCTGAGACTCAAGAAACACCATAACAGGAAATGAGGCCGCCATCGGGGGTAGCAACGGAACTGATGGTTCACCGTGCTAGAGAAGAAACAAAAAATGCGATTTTTAAAAAAGTTTCTTCTTCCGTTAGATTCACAATACATTTAGGGTTATGCGTACCCCTGCATCCCCCCAGAAAAAAGCAGTCTAGAAGCATAGAATTGTAAAGTTGGAAATGGCCCCAAGAGCCATCTCGTCCAACCTCCTGCAACGCAGGATCCTGCCCACAGTCATCCCTGGGTGGGCTCAAACCACCAACCTTCTGGTTAGCAGCCAAGCACTCCAACCCATTGCACCACATGAAAAAAGAAGAAGACATAAGCTGTGCTCTTGCCGGAGCTTCAGCTCTGAGGAATCTTTGGATAATATGTCCTGCCCTTGGATAAATTTAATTCCTCTACCACAAATGGGAGAGTTTTGAGGGCCCAGTTGCCAAGAGATCTAAAGATAATATTGGTAGAGGGACGCACAACGCTCTCTCCTGCTTTTGTTTATGAGGAAGAGCACCCAGTTCCATAAAATTATGCTAGAATAATGCACCCATGCACCTCCCCTAATTTTCTATCTTGGGGTGGGGGTTGTAAGCAGGGACTTGCATATCCTCTGAGCCCTAATAGGCAAGTGTGGGTTTTTATAGTGGGAGGGGGAATCCTCTTCCCATTTATCTGGCACCTTCCTCATCTGCTGATGGCAGTGGGGGGAAAATCAGAACAGAGAAAGCAAGAGTCTGTCAAAGGGGTGGGGACTCACATTTAAGAAAAGCGGTTGCGTGAATTCTTGGCTGGGGGTTCCTGGTGGCCCCCATCCTGCTTTCACTGGAGAGAATGGATACCTGTTTCAGGCTGTGTCTCCATCGTAGAACTTGTCTCCCATAAGCAGGAAGGCATTGGGGCGGGGGGACGAAGCAGGAGCAGCTCAGGCAACCACATGCTCAGCTGTTTCCCAGGAGACAGTAAACACTGCCTCAGACTGCTTGGTCCCAGCAGGGAGAGAGAGAGAGTGAGAACATGAAAGGCCCTGGGACTTCAGCCAGAGAAGCAATTTGTGTCTGTGGGCGGTAGCTGAGTGGCAGACAACATGTTTTGCATGCAGAAGGTACCTGGTTCAATCCCCAGCATCTCCAGTTAGGGCTGGAAATGTCCCCTGTCTGAAAGCCCAGTCAGTGTAGACAATACTGAGCTACATGGATTCATTAGTCTGATTTGGTAGAAGACAGCCTTCCTATGTAGATCCACGTACACAGATAATGGGTTTTATCTAATGTTGGTGCTACTCAGAACGGACCCTTCAACACTAATGGACATGCTACCTCTGGTCCATTAATTCTGATGAATTAATATACAAACCAGGACACAATTATTCTTTGAAATTTGCACTACCCTGAATTTTGCAATTTCGTTCTTCAAGCAATGTGTACAAAAGTACATCAGAGGAAAGTGTGCAGTTTAGTTAAAGCAGCACACAACAAATGCCCCAAATTAATCAAGACTGCATACAAAAAGGTGTAGATTAGGAGAAATCTGCACATAGACACTGATAAATTTTAATGAGAATTTAAATTAAAAAACCCCAAATTGTGGAATAAATGCAGAAAACTGCACTTCAGATCAGGAGTGCCAGCTTAGCCCTGCGACCGTGGATGCCCAGGGCCGTGGACGCCATGCAGCATGCATGCCCCTGGCATTGAAATTTGTGGGTGCCTAGCCCCTTCATGGGGAATTTTGTGGGTGCTCGGGCACCCAGGGCCCCAGGGAGCTGGCACCTATGCTTCAGATAAAAAGCAAACAAACAGAAAAACCATGCCTAACAGTTATGCCCATCCATATATGTGAGCTCAGTGTACAATTCAAACAAATTACCAACATGTTCTCTTGGCAAATGGTATGTTCCAAAAACTGTGTTTGCCTTGAATGTGAACTTAGTGGCAGAGCCAACTTGACAATTTTCTTACAATTCCTGCCCCAAGCCACTGCTTTCACTTAGCTGAGTTTGTGTCTGGTTTTCCTACTTGACTGGGAGTGGCGGGGTAGGGGGAGAGTTAATTTTAAATGACTTAAGAGGGGTTCATTTTCTAGGTAGGGGAAAAACAGTGGGTGGCTGAAGGGTCAAGTTGCTGACTTCTTCCCATCTTGAAAACATCCCCATTGACGTGAGCCTGATGAGAGAGCTGTGGCCTAAAAGAAGATTAAATCATGCTGTAAGCCACCCAGAGTGGCTGGGATAAATAATAAAATTATTATTATTATTAAATACAGAAAGTGAAAGGTTGTCTACAGCTAAAGCTGCATTCAGGTGGCAGTTTATTCCATTTTCCTAATGTTTCCCCAACTGTTAAGTTCCACATTATATTTGCGCTTTCACACGATGCAGCAGCTGGTCTGAACTATAGCGGAATATAGTTCAAGTTTTGGCAATCATTTCCATATTCTTAGCAAATGGACCTGGAAGCAGATAGCGTGGAAATGAGCAGACCCATTCAAATAAATGATGTAGGTTACTTTCAGTGGGTCTACTGTATGGAGACAACTCAGAGGAACAACAGCAACATCAGGCATGCAACTTACCAGAATTTCCTACACGATCCGCCATGGTCAGGTAATTGTGGTGAGGTGCTTCTCCCACATGGCTTGAGATTCTTGCATTCAGAATATCTCCAAAACTGTATCAGAAATAGAATGAGAGAGGGAGGGAGAGGAAGAGAATACAGTTCTCCAAAACCCTGGTTAAATATTAAAGCATGCTACAAGGTATTTCTTTTGTCACTGCGCAGACCATGAATTTTTTAAAAGGAGGAGGCACCCAGGTGGTATGATCATTGTCACACAGAGGAAAGAGAGCTTTCGCCCTTCGATGGAAGCAGAAGTGGTGTATCCTAGGGGTGGACTTCTGGGTTATCTGCCAGGGCTACCTGCAAGTGGTAGGCATGGCCAGAAGCAAAAGTGGACAGGGCAAGGCATGTGAATTTTACCTTGCGTACAGTGGGCACAAGTACAGCAATTTGTGTGTGCTCATCCCTCTCTGTCCTCCATCTGGGCAAGAAAGAAACACAATCAGTTATCAAGGACCAAATAAGCTGTTCCATCTCAATCAATTTCTGCACATGTCTGTGACACCTTCCTCTTTCATCATAGAACTATCTGGCACCTGACCACTCAAACCATCTCAGGATTTTTTTAAGAACATCTTTGGATTTCACCACACCAAGCCTTCCTCTGGGGGCACTGAGCTGTCAGAAAGTAGAAACAGAACTTTCCTAATCTTTCCCTACCCAGCATCATGTAGTGGTTAAGAGCAGTGGACTCGTAATCTGGTGAACTGGGTTCGCTTCCCTGCTCCTCCACATGCAGCTGCTGGGTGACCTTGGGCTAGTCACACTTCTCTGAAGTCTCTCAGCCTCACTCACCTCACAGAGTGTTTGTTGTGGGGAAGGAAGGGAAAAGGAGATTGTTAGCTGCTTTGAAATTCCTTAGCATAGTGATAAAGTGGGATATCAAATCCAAACCCTCCCCCTCCTCCTCCTCCTCCTCCTCCTCCTCCTCCTCCTCCTCCTTCTTCCCATTAAATTCATAAAGAACATAAGAACATCCCTGCTGCTTCAGACCACTAGCTCATCTAATTTAGCATCCTGTGCTCAAAGTGGTCAACCAGTTGCCCCAAGGCCAGTTTTGCATGTGTTCTAACATAAATTTGTTTCAACACATTCTTCACATGTGGATTTAAATATATATATATTACATTTATGATAAAACTGAGTGCATTTTCACATAAAATACAGATCTTTGTATGCATTTCCCCTTAGAATTTGAAATAAATTTAAAAATTTAAAAATTGTCCAGTAGCACCTTAGAGACCAACTAAGTTTGTTCTGGGTATAAGCTTTTGTGTGCATGCACATTACTGGACATTCCCCCCCCCTCCCCGACTGCATCAGACCAACATGGCTACCTACCTGCACCTTAGAATTTGGTGTGACTTTGCCCCTTTGTATATGGTCTTGTGCATTTTCCTCTACAATAGCATATTTTTGTATGTGTCTTACTATATAGAGATGTCCACCACTGCAGGTAGATGACAATCCAAGCAAAGGGTAGGTCAGTAGTTTCAGGAAAGCAAGTCACGTACAATCAGCACCTTGGAGAGGGACTTGGATGCAGGTTTCAGGATGACTTTTTGTGTTCCTGCTGCTGAGCCAGAACATGCAAGTTGTTTCAGCAGTGACCTGGTGAAACAGGCAGATCTTTACAGGCTATGGTAGATATCAACTGAACTAGAGCCCCCACCCCTCTGAATGCCACATCTGGCCAATTAAAGGGCCGGTGTCTTCTTCTGCAGCCAATGACTTCTTTCAGCCCTGTCATATGGCTGTTTCTTTTGGGCTCTCTTGAGCCTCCAAAGGAATCTGTGGACCAGTCATTAGAGTCTGGTAGCAGAGATTCAGGGTTCAAGGAAGGAGTTCAAGTGTTCAAGGAAGGAGATGCCGTTCCAGTGACCATGACTCCATATGGAATGAACCAGGAAGTGGGTTCATCTCTACTTTGGGACTGCCATTGTCAGAGGACTCTAGCTTCAAGGATTCCTGGTCTGGAGCAATTATGGCATCCTTCCCACACCCTCAAATACACACATTTTTGTATGCTTTCTCCCTGCTAAAATATGCAAAATCGTGCACATCTCCCCCATAAAAAATACTCACTTTTTGTATGCATTTTAAAAACAAAACTGCATCAAAAATATTTGGGAAGTACAGAGTCTAAATGGTCACTGGATTCCAACCCATACATTATTCTGAGAGCTGAAAATCAGGCCGATTAACTTAAAAATCCTTCCTGGATGAAATTGTCCTCCATCCTGTAGCTTTTATAGCTCTTAACAAAAGATATCAGGGGGAAATGTATGGAGGACAGATTTATTAACTACTATTACTTTTGAACTAAATAGAACCTGCATGCACTGCAGCAGTATAGCACTAAATATGAGACACTAAGGGGAACTAACAAGGATGGACAATCATCAACATCTATTGATACCAAGCTCCCAAAGGTATATGCTTGGCTGTCGTTAGAAGCAATATTCTGGAAAGAGGGAAAACTTTCTAATCAAACAGTGCTGGCACTTAAGTCAGCCATTCCGCAGCCTGGGTTCATCCAGCTGTTTTGGACTACAATTCCCATCAGTCCCTGCCAGGATAGCCATGCTGATTGGGGCTCATGGAGGTTGTAGTCCAGAGCAGCTAGAAGGAACCAAGTTTAGAAAGACTGGCTTAAGTCAGTGGTGGCCAAACTTGGCCCTCCAGCTGTTTTGGGACTACAACTCTCATCATCCCTAGCTAACAGGACCAATGGCCAGGGATGATGGGAAATGTAGTCCCAAAACAGCTGGAGGGCTGAGTTTGGCCACCACTGACTTAAGTTTTTCACTTCATTTTACTTAAAGCTAAATGTCAGCTCGTCTGAATTTGGAAGAAAACTGTTGGAGAAAATGTCTTTTATTGTGAAATAGGGGGCACAAACACAAGTGTGAAAAAACAAGTTTTCCATTTCTTAATACTTAGGAGTGCTTAGGAGGGAAAAACACCCTCCATTCCCTTCTGACTTCATTAATCTAATTCTTGCTCATATATCAAAGTGTAGCGCTTTTCCTTGTAAAAATGATTAAGCTGCTAATTAAGCTGTTTATAACTTGTTTCCCTGGTTGCTAATGATAATTAACATGCAAATTAGCTGAGGGAAGAGAGGCGCAGGGGTCCTCAGTTCATTACGAAGTTAATTACTGTTTGCATACTTAAACATTACAGTTATAAATGGTGGCATTTAATGTAATGGGCAAGCTGATAATTATGCCAGCGACATTTTGAAAAGTCATTTTCGCTCTGTGTTTCTCTCCCCCCCACCCCAGCCCCAACCCCAGGTGATTAATGTCTTTATGCTTGGCTGATAAACTTAGTTCAAAAACCAATATAAGTTGGGTACGCTAGTGTAACCAAATAACTTATCGTTTAACAATAATATGCTGCTTTCTCTGTTCTTGATTTAAAAGTAGGGAGGAGCGGAACTTGCAGAGAAAATTGGCAGCCCAATTGCAGTAACAAGCAGGTGAGACCTGAAACAAAATGCTGCAATCTATCCTTCCTCATACCAGGAATGCTCCATTTCATGGTTCCTGCTCTCCATGTCCTCATCCAGGACACTCCGTTCTACAATCTCCATTTTCCACCCCCCCCAAAAAAAACCATGGCACCCAGTATTCTATGGCTACTATGCATACTTAGCCAGCCATCATTAGGCTTTGTGATGTATAGGTTATTAAATATATATATAGGTATTTCTGAAAATTGGCAGAATTTCTCCAGGCATGCTGATCTCACTCTCTCCTTCCTCAAGGCCCTCATTTTGCTCCAATACTTTTGGCACACACCACATGAGTTCATTGTTAAAGGGAAAGTGTGCTGGTCCGGGGGGCTAACCGAGAGGCGAGGTCAGAGTCCAGTCCGAGGTCGAGGGTGCTGTATTGAAGCCGTCCGTCAAAGCTGAAGCTGGGTCCAAGGCAG
Source organism: Podarcis bocagei (assembly GCF_964188305.1). Lineage (NCBI taxonomy): Eukaryota > Metazoa > Chordata > Lepidosauria > Squamata > Lacertidae > Podarcis > Podarcis bocagei. The sequence continues at coordinate 71,796,408 of NC_138132.1, read as the reverse complement.
GGAGTCAGGTGGGTTCAGGAGATCCGGCAGGGCAGGGTGCAGGCAGGAACTGGCTACCAACAATGTTGCTCCTACAACTTGGGATTGGGGCTGGCTGGCTTTTATCTGCCCAAAGGCATAGGGCGGCCCCGGTCCACAGGTGACTCGCCTCTCCTGGCCTGGAGGTGAGCACTCCTCCTGCGGGAACTTAGTTCCCTCTGCCTCTCTGCCCTGAGCCTCTGCAGCTCAGGAGAGGCTGGAGGGTTACCGGACCCAGAGGTAACCTCAGCTTCCCCTGACAGGGCTGAGAGGGGAGCACCTGCAGGCAATGGGTCCTCCATCATCTCAGGAGCCAGAGCAGACTCAGCTGGTGCCTGCACCTGAGGATCCAGCACAGGTGAGGACCCTTCAGGCTCAAGCCACAGCCCCGGCTCAGCTGGTTCTGGAGGTGGGGACTCCTGTGCAGGCTGGGATTCCTCAGGTTCAGCCTCCGAGTCCGAATCCCAGGCCATCACAGAAAGGGGTAGAAGTTCAATCCAGCAGCTCTGGTGCATATAAGAACCACCTGGCTGATTGAGACAAATGGTTAATCCATTCCAGCATTCAGTCTGCAACATTGGCTAAGTCACCAACCTTTCTGGGCCCATCACCACATATGGATCTTTGAGTGAATGCCATGGGTGCCAGCAACCCCTGCTCTGGTCATGTCCAGTAATCTGAACCTTGGGAAGGACATGGAGCTGGAGGATGAAGTGGGGACAAGTATTACTCTTCCAAGTTCCTCCTCCAGCTCACTGTTCTTTCCACCTTGTGACCAGTGTAGGTGGGTTTCAGAGACTTCATTGGCACCAGGAGAAGACCCCAAGGGCACCACTGCACCCACAGGCATGGAATTGATGACGCCAATACCTCTAGAAGCATGATAAATCTAGACAGTTATTCCGCAATGCTCAGTAATAATAGGTGTATTGTTTCTGAATGTGGAGGCTCAGAACATTGGGCTGTATCCATTGCTACTCCTACTCAGAAGTTGGTGGACATGACTCATTTCGATCCATTGATTAAAATGTGTCTTCTCTGAGTAGGATTGAGCTGGAGACAACCTACTGTCTCCAACAGAGCGGGATGAATAGCCATTGGGGCTCATACCCATTCTTAGCTTTATCGTCTATGATTTGACTAATCCTCTTTTAAAGCCATCCAAGTTGGGTCCAACCCCATCTGTGAACTATTATCATAGACATCTTATCAACTGCCCCCCACAATATTATGAAATATTTGGAAATAGCCAGAACCCCACCAAATTCATATTTGTAGCAGCTAAGCTTGCTTCATTCTCCCCTCCACACATTAACTTGATAGTTTTATATTTTTTTGTAGGATGCTTTGAGGTTTTGCTACAATCAAGAGGCATATAAATTGTGTTAAATACATAAATATGTTATCTACTGTAATAAGAATTGAGCATCCATGTTCAGAGATGGGGAACCAGATGCAGGAGACAAAGAACCAGGAGATCATAGTCTCCTTCATCATGTACTCCTTAAGAACATCTTGTCATCCTATGCTGGATAAGGTGTTGCTGTTCTTTAACTGGTTATGGTGTTGTTGTTCTTCAACACCTGTCAGCCCTAGTCAGAATGGTCAGTAGTTAGGATGGAAGCTGTAGCCCAGCTACAGGTCCCTCAGCCTTACGTTAAGGAAACAATCCCAGACACTTGATGGCATCACTTTCCCAGTGTATGACTGCAAGCCAAGTTATCTCCCTCCCTCCCTTCCTCCCTCACCCACCCAGAATCAGAAAATAGTCTGGTTTATTATAGAACCCAGCCAAATTTGGTAGCCCTTTCATCCCTCAAGCCCTGTGGAAGCTGGTCCATGCAGACAAATGGGTAATGAGTATGTCAGTTTCCACTTTCCCCCTTTCAGTATTCATAGAATCATAGAGGGTCCTCCAGTCCAACCCCAGGAATCTCAGCTAAAGCATCCATGACAGAAATCCATCCAACCTCTGCTGAACCTCACCTGCCTGCCTTCTTCCTTACCCCCACTCCATCGACTGTGAAGATTCCTCTTCCTTTGTCTTTGTGCTGCCCTTGTAGAGCTCAGCAAGGAAGAAGATGGGGACAAAACTTAGTTGGAACAACTTTGTCATTGGCTCTGGCTCCACCTGCTGTTGCGTTCCCTGCCTTCTGCCCTACCAACCCCAAAGGGCATCACCCCCTGAACTATTTCACATTGACCCACCCCATCACATCCACCAAATCCCCTCCTGCTTTCCTTTCACTCCTTTTTACCTGGCTGGGCTGGTGGCTGTGGCGGCAGCAGCATTTGAGACAGGTCTTTATAAGCCCCTCTCCTGAAGAGCTAGTAGCAAGCTGCGGTAGGTGAGATTTATATCCAGAAAACAGCACAGGGAGAAATGGCTTGCACACCTTTCCCTTGCCTTCTTGTTGCAATGGATATTGGATCTCCTTGCACCCAGGAGTTCTGCAATCAGATCTCTTGCATCACAAGGGGCTCACTTGCTGAAAATCCATGGAGTTGATTCCTGCATTGCCGGGGGTTGGACTAGATGACCCCTGGGGTCCCTTCCAACTCTGCAAGTCTATGTCTCCATGATTCATTGATTTTCTGCAGAAGGGAGACTCTTCTAGGGCACACATCTGGTTCAGAGGGGATTTTTATTGAGACTGTAGCAAGGTGTTGTTGTTTTTTTTTGAAGGGTTAACCTCCCCTTCTCTGTTCACTGTGGATCTGATCTGATTGAGAGTCCACCCGCCCATAATACATATATATTTTAAAACAAAGATATTGAGTTGCATACAATGCTAGTCTGACTGAGAGTAGATCCATTGAAATTAATGGACACAACTAACTTGGGTTCATTGATTCCAACTGATCTATGCTAAGTAGGATTTAGCTGGATAGAGTGCAATCTGATTTACCCAATCTGAAGCTCAGCTTTCCACTTTACACATCAGTTCATGGCTGTTGTTTCTTTTAAGTCCTCATGAAAATTCACTAGCAATTTAGTGAAAATTTAGTGAGATTTATATGTAATCTTGCCTAACAGAATGCATTGGGGGTTTTCGAACAGAGGTTGGGTGGCCATCTGTCAGGGACTCTAGCTGAGGTTCCTGCACTTAGGTGACCTTTGGAAGTTCATTCCAGCTCCACAGTTCCATGATTCCATAGAATTCCATGATTCTATGTTTGTATGTTATTTTCAATAATGTATGCATTTGTATGCAAATTTCAAAGGGCGGCTGTGTTTCACTTTGCACGTTGTTTCAGAAAGTGAACTGAATCCAGTTTCTCTACCATGCTTACTTCAGACCGTTGGCCTTTGGGGGAAACACTGCTTTTTTAGCTGGCCAAACTGTAGATGCAAAATCATTCCTCCCCTCTCCCCTTCCTTGTCATTTCAAGAAAAGCCTTTAGAGGGTGCCAGCATTCTGTATGTAGTTCTTAAAAGTTCCAAACAAACATAGGAAGCCTGTTTGAGCTGGAAAAAGCAGAATTAATGAGAGGAAAGTGTGATGGAGGGGATCTTGGCTACTTTTTCTGCAACCAGAAATCTGCATTGAATGGGTGGCTTAGAGCGAGAAGAAAAAGCTAAGGGGCTCCTTGGACCGGTCTCAGAAAGAACTGTTCAAAGCAAAGCATATCCATCCTTTTCTAAAATGTCACTTCAGCCTAAGGGCCTCCACTCACTTTTGCACCTATTCACCTGTTTTAGGCCAGTTTATAGGGAAGAAAACAAAAATAGTTTAAGAACTACAACAGCAATCAAATTCATCAACCTTGTTATTGAAATATTCATTCTTATTTATGCTTCTGATCATTTCTCCCTTATTATTATTTCATAAAATGTATACATTGCTTGATTGTGGGGGGGAAAAGCCATCAAACAATTTACAAAAAAAGGTAAAACAATAAAATGATTGGCAAAAACAAGTAAGAACAATAATCTAAAGCGTTCAAAAAATTAAACCAACATAAGACTCCTATTTACATAGGCTGAGAACTTGTCTCCTGTATGCTTGGTGGTGGGGTCGTGAGGACTCTAAGGTTTGCTTAAGTGTTAAACAACTTTAGAAAAAAGCTAGGGTGGGAATAGCTTAAAGAGATCAGTGGGGCACAAAATACCGAGTTTTGATGGGCTGAGGGGAATGCAGGGGACCCTGTAGCCTAGTACCATCTCTGACCAAACTTGCCAAGGTGGTCTCTGGTGTTGTGTTAGAAGACTTCAGTATCCACATGGAGGTTGCCTCTGTGCTGGCACTGGGACATTCCTTCCTTCCTTCCTTCCTTCCTTCCTTCCTTCCTTCCTTCCTTCCTTCCTCCTCCTCCTTCTTCCCCTCTGCATTTTTCATGGCCACCATGACAACCATGGGGCTGTCTCAAACAGTCATTGGGAAAGGGTACACCCTTGATGTAGCCTTAAACCAAGCAATATGAAGGATGGACAATTGGCTCCTGTAGGGCTGGTGGGCCCATATGGAAGGACCACACCAGAGGGTGATAGGGTTCCTGAATGGTAGGTGGGATTTTCCAGTGGAGAATCCTGTCAACGTCCTGGTTTCGCTATGGAATGACAATATGAAAGGGGTTGTTGGAACAATTGATCCCAAGTGTCCTCTTTGGCTCAAGTGGGTCCTTGGTATTCTGGGAAGCTTTGGTCTACATAGCAAGCCGGATGAAGACAAGTGGTGCAAGTTCAGCTCAGACGACTGGTTAGTGCACCTAATCATGCCTTCCATGTGGCAGTGCAGGCTACAAAGAAGGTCCATTCCACAGCTTGCATTGTCTCCTCTAGTAGCTGGCCAGCTGAGTTATTCCAAGTTACTGACTCCAACTGAAGGGGAGGAACTTGAGAACCTGCTGCAACCACCCACCCAAACATTTTGAGGATAAAGTCACTCGACTTTGGAGTGACGTTGACTCTTCAGTTATTGCACTTCCAGGTGATGTATCCAATGCCAGAGTTGGTGGTGTGTTGTGGGATCAGTTTCAGCTGATGTAGTCAGCTGATGTGGACAAGGTGCTTACAGCTGTACAGCGACTATATGCCCTCTTGACCCTTGTCCCTCCTGTCTTATTAAATCTAGTAGAGTGGGGTTTGATTGGTTGGGTCTAACATGTGGTTAATGCTGCCTGCTACCTTGAGAGAGGCAGTGGTGTGGCTTCTCCCCAAGAAACCAACTCTGGACCCTTTGGGCTGGAAAACAACTACTGACCAGATGCAAAGGTCAAAGGTTGAGCTAGCAATGTCGTCCCAAATGCCTTCTCCAGGGGTTAATTTGTTTACTTAATCTACTATTCCACAATTACCTTGAAGACTAGCAACTCAGCGGCCTGCAGTTTAGCACTATGGGAACAAGAATGGACAGGCCTCAAGTTTAAACACTTCCTTCTCCCTTCTCCTCTTCCTTCCCCCACAAAACTATGTAGAGGAGCTTTCTAGCATGCTCCTCCCACTGTAATCCTAACCACAGTTTGTTGTTACATTCAAAGTGAAAACTGATTAAAATATGGTTTATTAAAACAAGCCAAGATGGAAGCTGTGCTTTCCAATATTTCAAAAAGAGTTTAAACTAGCCATGGTTTCTGATTTGGAAATAACAACAAACTGTGGTTAGTTTAAACTAGGAAGTGGAAGCTTTCATTGTGGGTCTACCAGAGAAAGGCAGGAGGGAGGGTTGAATTCACATTCCACTAAACTGAAGGTAGGGAACCCATGGCCCCTTAGATGTTCTTGAAATCCTGCTCCCACCAACCCCAGTCAGCACAAACAATGGCTAGGGATGATGGTGGGTGTAATTCAGCAACACCCAGAGGCCCACAAGAAACTGCATGAAACCAAGCCAATGTGTGAATTGCTGACTGAACAGTATGCATTTAAGGGGAGATGAATATTGCATTTGTGATCTTACGTTTGGCTCCTTCACCACAGAGCTGAATCGAACACTTATCAGAAAAGAATTTTGACACCACACTGATAAAATTTTAGTGATTGCATTACACGTAAGGGCCTTTTCTGTGGTGGTTCCCCAGTTGTGGGATGCCCTGCCAGTGAGGCATGCCTGTCTCCATCATTCATAACTTCCAGGAGGGATTTGAAAACATTCCTGTTTACCCAAGCACTTGGTGGCTGGAGAATACTGTTTCTGACAACACTGAGATCGCTGGATGGACAAAGGCTTTTTAAAAAATTGTAACAGTTTTTAGAATGCTTTAACTCTTTCAGTTTGTTTTTTCTCTGCATTCATTTTTAAATTATGTATCTGGTTGCTGCCCTGGGCTCCTTGGGAAGGAAGGGAAGGATAAAAATTCAAGTATTATTTTTAGTAGTAGTAGCAGCAATTGTTGGGTAATATTTATTAGATTTTCTAGATGTATGCTGTAATTATTTTACATGTTGATGTTCTGTCTATAATTTTTTTATTATTATCTATTTTACTTATTTGTATACCTAGGCATATTGTCTTGAAATATTGACTGCTGCTTAGTTGTGTTACTTAAAAATGCAGAATCTATTGCTATGGCAATGATTACCGCCATCAGCTGCAATGCTATCAAATGTGAAATTTGCACTGTGTTTTCTAAATACTGATTTTTGTTGGGATGTATATATTCAAACACATATAATTAAATAAAAGCCATCACTTGACACTGAAGCTATCATGTGATGAAAGGAGTGCATGAATCAGCTTTAGGTCGATGAGGAACACTTTTGCACTTGTTTGGCTAAGCCGGCAAGCAGGGCTCTAGAAGTGGCAGCTTGTCTGCAGCTAAGCTCTACACAGAGGAGGCCCGTTGAAATGATTGGCTCTGAGTTAGCCATGACCATCAATTCCAATGGGTCTGCTCTGAGTAGGGCTAACTCTGGCCACAACCCACTGGAAGCTTTGAAATGGCTACAAATCTTCCGGGGCTTGAACCTGCTCCTTACGGTTCTTAGCCCAAGGCTAACCCATGCAGTGGCCTCCACATGTTGCTGTACTACAAATCCCATCATCCTCTGACCATTGTTCATACTGCTAGGACTGATGGGAACTGCAGTCCAGAAACAACTGGAGGGCATTGTGTTGGTTATTCTTGCCTTAGCCTGTAAAATTAACAGTGCGCTTGTTCAATGCAACGCGACCAGTTTTCATTTTAAACGAAAATACGTCCATCACTTCCCATTTCAGTGGCTCCAAATGCTTTCTCACAGTCTCAGCCTGCCCTCTAGACCAGCATCCAATTTTAAATTGGGAGAACAGGAGAAAGCAGACTTCCTTTGCTCTATAGTCAGTAGATCTCTTATCAGCCTGGGTAATCTGAGACAGACTTGCTGAACATTGACTTTGTTACAGTACCTGGAGCAAGTTGCTATATGTTAATGTAAAGCCGTAGAAATTACAGCCCAGGATTTCAGCATCCTAATTTAAACTTCCTCTTCTTTCGGGCTGAACAGAAACCAGAAGCAGAAAGCGAGGGGAGGGGAGGAACGGGTGGATTGTGATGGGGAAGGGAGAGAAGAGGGAGACCATTCAGTGCATCATTTCAAGAAACCCCTTGTCTGTAGGAAGAAGGAAAAAGGATGGAAAACCTTGAAGTGTTAACAGAGCACATTAGTATTTTCACTACAGATCTCAGCCATCTTAAGGGTACGGGTCCTCTGCACAATTGCCTGGGAGTAAACCCCATGGAGCAAAGTGATGCTTGCTTCAGAGTAAACACACAATAGGATTCTGCTCTAAGAAGTCCTTTCTCCCCAGATTATTCTTGTGGCGCTTTTAAAAAAATAGAATCATAGAACTGTAGACTTGAAAGGATCATTTAGTCCAACCCCCGGCAATGTAGAAATCCCAGCTAAAGAATTCTAATGAGAGAATATGCAGAGTGTAAGAAATGCTAAACTGCACTTTCAGCCCTCTCATCAGGCAACAGCTTGCAAGACTCTTGTGGTTGATGGCGAAAGTTAAACCACTATGAAATTGCCATAGGCCAGGAATTGCTCATCTTCTAACATTGTGTATGCCATCAAATGCAAACAGTGCTCTTCAGCTCTCTATATTGGACAAACAGGACAAACCCTATGCCAAAGGATAAATGGACATAAATCTGACATCAGGAATCACAAGAGAAACCAGTAGGAGAACACTTCAATCTCCCAGGACATTCTATACAAGATCTCAAAGTAGCTGTCTTATTACAAAAGAATTTCAGAAATAGATTGGAAAGAGAAGTTGCTGAATTGCAACTTATTACCAAACTTAAAACCATGGAGAGACCTGGTCTGAATAGAGACATTGGATTCTTATCTCATTATACATGATAAAGCTTTTTTTTTGCCATCTCACCCCTTGCTTTTTCCTGTAAGACCAATTGCTGTCTTTAAGAGTCATCAACAGGTTTACCACACCTATCAGCCAATCACCCATTCCCACCACCCACCACCCACAGGGTCTGGTGATTTCTGTTTCAGTGTATCTGAAGAAGCGTGCATGCACACGAAAGCTCATACTAATAACAAACTTAGTTGGTCTCTAAGGTGCTACTGGAAGGAATTTTTTAAATTTTGTTTTGACTATCTCACGGGATTGTTGTGGGCAACAAATGAGAGGGGAGAACTCAAGTACAGTGGTACCTTGGGTGAAGTACTTAGTTCGTTCCGGAGGTCCGTTCTTAACCTGAAACTGTTCTTAACCTGAAGACCACTTTAGCTAATGAGGCCTCCTGCTGCCGCTGCGTCGCCGGAACACAATTTCTCTTCTCATCCTGAAGCAACGTTCTTAACCTGAAGCACTATTTCTGGGTTAGCAGAGTCTGTAACCTGAAGCGTATGTAACCTGAGGTACCACTGTATACCACTGTGAGCTCCTTGGGGGAAAAGTGGGATAGAAATACAATAATAATAAAAAAAGACAGGCAGCTCCCCACTTACATGGGAGTTAACATTCCTGTGTCCTGTGTGCACGAGTGAAAATTGCGCACGTGCCCTTTCTGCCAACCGCTTTCCAATCCAAATCAAAAATATGGTAGCAAAATTATCCACAACTGGAGCTGATTTTCTGGGGCCATCTGAAGGCTAGAGGATGTGCGGAAACCCAGTATCTGCCTCTGCGCTACCATGCACATCAGATGTTAGGACAGGAGGCTGAGCAGCCTAAACAAAGCACCGCTGCACCTCTGGTCTCTTTGGGGCTTCCTCTGTCCTCTTCAGGCTCCGGGGAAGGTCTCATCATGAGCCATGAGAACTCTCCAGCTCTCCCCTGCCATTTCTTGGTATGAATCAAATTATTGAATTATTTCCCAGCGCCGTGTATATACGCGGTCGTGCGCAAGGGGGGAATGCCTGTCATAAGCTATAGTCCCCATTAAAAGTTAGTGATGCAGCGGGGGGGGGGGTCTGCAAAATGGTGAAGGGGAAACTCCCCACAACCTGATTCAGAAGTGAAGAAAGAAAACGGAAGCATTTTCTCTCACACAAAAAATGAAACTAGGTTTTTGTTTTGGTTTTCCTGCACAGTTGGAGGCAAAACAAAAGGAGTATAAGGGCCTCTCTCAAGCCCAGCCTGCTTTACAATTCCCTTAAGTTTAAGAACATAAGAATTAGTCCTTCTGGAGAAGGGGAAAGGCCTATCAAGTCCAGCATCCTGTTCTCACAGTGGCCAACCAGAAGCCCCTAGGGAAGCCTACAAGCAGGACCCGGGTGCAACAGCATCTCTCGCCACTTCTGAATGCCAGTTGCTGGCATTCAGAGGGAAATTTCCTCCGACGGACATATTGTTATTGATTTGCTTTATGCGTCACTTCCCATGAGGCACCCCAAAGTGATATATTTTTGTTATGTGCAGTGGTACCTCAGGTTACAGACACTTCAGGTTACAGACTCCACTAACCCAGAAATAGTACCTCAGGTTAAGAACTTTGCTTCAGGATGAGAACAGAAATCGCATGGCGGTAGTGGGAGGCCCCATTAGCTAAAGTGGTACCTCAGGTTAAGAGGTTTCAGGTTAAGAATGGACCTCAAGAACAAATTAAGTTCTTAACCCGAGGTACCATTGTATTGAAGTTCTCACCCTAGCCACCAGGGGTATATAGTTTTCACTCAGGTCCACGTAAGTTAATTTAGGCGGGAAACCCTGGGTTGTTGTCATCACAATGTTGACAGCTGGCTGCCTATAAAAGTTCAATTCCAGCTTACTATAAAGAACCACTTGGAGAAATCTCTGTGTCCACCCACAACTTAATAGTTTCGCCTACGTGTTGTTCTGATTCGAACGTTAAAGATTTCTGTAGAAATTGCAACCTGGTTTGGAGTTTCTCCTCCAGCAGGAGCCAGGAGAGAGAACTTCAGCAACTGCTGCTTCTCCCACCACTGGGCTGCATCTGCAGGAAAAGCCACCGGTTAGAACCGTGGAGGAAAATTAGAATGTTAAAGACAAGAGTCCGCTGACAGAATCACAACGCTGACATGTATATAGTTCAAGGGGAAACCACACCATTGGAGTGATGTATGTTGGCAGCTGATAAGTTATTCATCACCAGGTAACAGACTGATCAATTTCACGCCTGGAGGTTTTTCTCTTCACCTGCTTCACACGCACACCCTGCTCTTTCTCCCTGCCCCACCACTAACTCTGAGAGAGAGAGAGGAGAGCACAAAATATTTTTCTAATTAAATAAATGTATGGTACCCACATTAGCAGCAGCCAGGCTTGTGAGCCTGCAACCGGGTGAGGGGGGGTGCGCGGGTGTTGCGTTGGGTGGAAAGGAGTCGAGGGAAGCGAGACTGAAATAATGATTTTATTTTTTCATTAAATAGAATTATATGCAGTTACTCAAAGCAACTGCGGGCCTAATTGAAAGAAAACCATTTCTTCTTAATTTACTTTCACGGTTCCGGATGATAAAAGAGCGTGTTGGCTGGAAAATTAAATAATAATAATAAAAAGAAACACGGCGCAGCTCCAGAAAAGTTTGACATAATGACAGGCAGGCACAGGTGGAGCAAGGCAGGAGGCGATGCACATTCCCTTTTCACTTTAACAAGATGTCGTTAAAACACCAGATTGGGGGGGGGGGCAGAGGACCCGACCTCCCTTGGCCAACCCCAACCTCCCCTCTCTTCCCAGGATTCACGCCAGTATTTCGCCATTAGCGAAACCAGAGAAGAACAGGGCCACATGCATGCCATGTCTTTAAACAGCTAGGGTGCTTCCTTTAGCAGTAATGACTCTCCCACAAATAATTTTGCAAAATGTAGTTAAGGGTGTCAAATGATGTTAGAAGACCCCTGTCCCCACTGCTCCTAGGGCTACAATTTCCCAAGTTACCTGCTAAACCCCTCTGGGAATTGTAGGTGTGGGAGAAGGGAATAAGGGTTAGCTAACCACTCTCAGCACCCTTCACAAATGGCAGCTTTCAGGATTCTTCAGGAGGGAGCCACGACTGTTTGAAGTGGCATGATCCTGCTTCAAATGTATGGCATGGCTGTGGCCTGGACAGGGCTGCATGTGGCTAAGTCCTTTCTCAGAGCAAGGGATGGAAGGATCTGTCAATTTCCGTTCTCTCAGTTTCTCATTTCTCCAATCTTAATTTCTGTTCTCCAGAATTCGCAGCCATTTCCAATGTTTTGATTTTTTTTAAAACTCCGCATGAAGATTCATTAGCATTTTGGTGTGATTTTTTTTTACACAGTTTTGACAAATGTACCCATCTGTGCAATCAATTTCCCTTAGTATAATGCATTTTATATGCTATTTTCACTAATAATTTAATGTGTGCATTTCTTTGTAAACAAGCTGAAGAACTGCAATGAAATTTTTTGATAAGAGCATAATTTTAATGGTAGCTTTTTTTTGGTTCATAGATTGTTTCAGAAATTGAAGATAATGTTAGATTCTGTTTTAAATGCATACTGAAAATCTCCTCTATTCTTACTCAGAGTAGACCTATTGGAATCAATAAACCCAAGTTCATTAACTCCAATGCGTCTATTCTGAGTAGAACATGCATTGGCTGCGACCCAAAGCAATTCTTGTGTAAGAAACAAAATCGAGATTATATTACGAGCGGAAGAGATGGGGGAATCTGTCAATTTCAGTCGTCTCCCCCACAAATCTTGAATTCAGGTCTCCACATTTCTACATCAGTTTCAGTTTTATTTATTTAAGTCCTCATGAATATTTGTCAGAATTTTAGTGCATAGTTCTTCTAATACACACATTTCTGTATGCAATTTTGCCTAATATACACATTTCACATTGCATCTTTTGTATGTTATTTTCAATAATACTTTAGCCTGATGTGTACATTTCTTTACACATTATTTGGTTGGAGGACCACATCACAAAATTTGGAGAAGTGCAGATTTTGAAGGATAGCTGCGCTTTCAGTTCACGTACAATTTCAGGAAGTGCAAAAAAAGGTAGATTTGTCTTTAAACGTGGGCTGAATCACTCTACCCTCCACTAAATGACCGGTGACATTTCTGGGGGAATAATCTGCAGATCACTGACATGTTACTAGGGGTGTCTGAGTAATTTAATATCTGCAAATTCTAAAGCACACAGACACAATCTGAGCTTCCCAGGCCAATGAACAGATTGGAAGGTAATGGTTGTTCAGATTTCGAATGTCTCCAAACTGTTTGATATAGTCTGCAGCTCAAAAAGAAGGAACAAAATGGTTTGGAGCCCCCATACATTAGGAAAAAAAGATGCTATGAAAAATTGAGGCAAATATTTTGTGATAAAATCAATACATAATGAAGTATACGGTTTTTGTGTGCAGATTTCTCTTAAAAAAAATTCAGGTCAATGTTGAAATGGATTTATGGACAAACATGTACACAATTGGAATAAATGGATCTGTCCATCTCTAGCTGCCACTAGATTTTGCCCAGAGTGAGCTTTGGAGTCAAAGTTGAACCAAACATCAATAAATAGAAATCTGAAAATAGTGTACAGAGGCAAGCAGTATTTCTCAGGATGCAGGTTTGCTTTGCCTAAGGTAGAGCTCAGTGTTCTCTGCAGAATACTTTCAGCTGCAATCTTGGGGTGCTAGGTGAAAAGGGACTCCCCTACAATGGGGGCACACCCCAGTGAGAGTTATTGGGGAGCAAACACTTTGCAGTGTGATGGGACTTTAACAGGGGATTCTGGGAACGGCAGCTGCAAAATGGTGGCCATCAGAGGGAGCCTACTGATCTGTACTGACAAACAATGTTTTCCAGAGCATTTAAAGTATCATTGAATCCAGCGGCTGAGTATATGCCCATGCTTCCCAGGCGGGGGGGTGCTTCCGGGGGGGTGCAGGATGTGGAGGGTGCCGGGGCAGAGCAACCCATCCACAGGGGTGGAGTGGGCCACCGATGGTGGACATTTGGCATGCCGCCCGCCTGCAACTCCCAAGCCTCCCCAAGCTGTCAAAAGGAAAGGAGAAGAAGGGAATACCATCAGCAAAGTGGCGTGGCTGACCCCTTCCCCTGATGGCTCGGGGTAGACTTGGGAGTCGTGGGCAGGCAGCACGCCAAATGACACTCCCTTCAGTGAAGACACCAGGGGCGGTCTGCCCCCACCACACCCAACTTCCTCCGCCTCTGATTGAATCACAGAATTGTAGAGTTGGAAGGGGACCAAGTGTTAACTAGTTCATCTAGATCAGCGGTTCTCTTTTTTTTTTTTTTTTTTACAAATGGCAAAGTATTTTTTTTATTATGAAAGAAATACACAGATTACAATATATTACAAATATTACAAATACAAACATGCCAGAAAAGAGTATCATCAGATAAAAGCAGAAAATGAAAAAGAAGAATAAAAAAGTAAAAATAGTAAAGAAAAACAAAAGAAGAAAAGAAGAAAAACAAAAATACCAAGAATACAAGTGCTATTGACAGAGCTTCCGTCCAGCTCGGTCTTGGAGTTGCCAATTCTTATATTGTTACTGCAGTTTTAGTATTACAAATAAACACCGATGATTTCAGCTATCGTCTACTGATAAATTATTTAATCCCTGGGTGTTTTCAAAATAAGTTAAAAATTTATTCCATTCGTTTTTAAGTTTGCTCGAGTTGTGTTGTCTTATTTTTTGTGTTAGTCTCGCTAACTCAATGTATTGGTATAGCCTCAATTGCCACTCTCCTATAACAGGTAAGTCAGAGGTTTTCCATTTTTGTGCTATTTGAATCCTCGCCGCAGCCATAGCATATTGAAAAAAAGTTTGGTCTGTTTTCTTTATTTCTTTACCAATCAGCCCTAAAAGAAACAGCTCGGGGATTTTGGGGATATTATATTTCAAGATTTTTTTCAGTTCGTCATGAATTTGCGTCCAAAATCCTTTTATTACATCACAGGTCCACCAAATGTGAAAGAAGGTCCCGACCTTATCTTTACATCTCCAACAGGTGTTATCGGCTGTTTTGTACATTTTTCCTAGCTTTGCTGGGGTCAAGTACCAACGGTAGACCATTTTCTCTAGATTTTCCCGCAGAGCTACGCAAGCTGAAAATTTTACACCTGTCGTCCAAAGCGTTTGCCATTTACTGTAGTCTATGTTGTGACCAATGTCTTTCTCCCATTTTACCATAACCCCTTTCACCCGATCTTCCTTAGTGTCCCATTCCAATAATTTTTTATACATTTTTGATAGGGATTTACTATTACTTTCCAAGATTTCCACCTGAAACCATGATTTTTTCCCCTTCATGCCCAGTCTCTTATGCTCGCCCCATAAGGCGTGAATCTGGTGAAAGTGGAACCAGTCTTTTATTTTATCTTTCAGTACCTCATAAGGCTTCACCCTCCATCCTATTTCTGTCTTTTCTAAAATATCCTCATACGTACATTTTTCATCTGCCATATTTATTTTTTTTATTTTAATAATATTGGTTGGGGAAAGCCACCATGGGGTACCTTTCTCAATCAGTTTTTTATACCTCTTCCACACTTCCAACAATGGGCCTCTGATAATATGATTAGAAAATCCTTTGTGGACCTCCCCCTTATCTTGCCACAGGTAGGCATGCCACCCGAATCTTATATTAAAACCCTCCAAATCTAGGAGGTCTGAGTTTCTAAGGGTGGCCCACTCCTTTATCCAGCAGATACAGGCTGCATCATAGTATAATCTAATATTTGGGACCGCAAATCCACACCTTTCTCTCGAGTCTGTTAAATATTTCAACTTTACCCTGGCCCTCTTCCCCTGCCAAATAAATTTGGTCAGGGTTCTCTGCCAGTTCTTAAAGATGGAGGTACCTTTAATAATCGGGATATTTTGGAAGAGGAATAGTAATTTCGGGAGGATGCACATCTTAATAGCTGCCATCCTCCCTGTCCATGAAAGTTTCAATCTATGCCAAGTATCTAGATCCTTTTTAATGTCCTGCCACACCTTACTGTAATTGTCCTCAACCAGGTTTATGTTTTTAGGTGAGAGCCAAATTCCCAGATATTTCACTTTATTCACTACTTTAATACCAATCTTTTCTTCCAAATGAATTTTCTCCTGTTCGGTCATGTTCTTTGTTAGGACTTTTGTTTTCTTCCTATTTAATCTAAAGCCGGACAGTCTACCAAAGTCTTCCAAAAGTTCAACCACTCTGCTTGCACTATCCACTGGGTTCTCCACCGACAGCACCAGGTCATCAGCATAGGCTTTAAGCTTAAATTCTTTGTTTCCAATTTTTATCCCCCTCACATTCGCTGCCTCCCTTATTCTATTTGCAATAACTTCTAGAACCATTATAAATAACAGGGGGGACAGAGGGCAGCCCTGCCTTGTACCCTTCTTAATCTTAAATGGTTTCGTCAGATTATCATTTATAATCATCCTGGCCTGTTGTTCTGAGTATATTGCCCTGATGCCTTTCAAATATGGACCTTCAATACCTGCCTTTTCCAAGCATTGTAATAAAAATTCCCATGAAACGTTATCGAAGGCCTTTTCGGCGTCTATAAAGATTAGTGCAGCCGGGACATCTATTCTCATATCTAGGTATTCAATGATATTTAGTATGTGGCGGACATTTTCTTTCTGGTGTCTGTTTGGGAGAAAACCCACTTGGTCTTTATGTAAATACTTCATTAGGAGCTTCTTAAGTCTACTGGCCATGATGTCCGCAAAGATCTTATAGTCGTTGTTAAGCAAAGAAATTGGCCTGTAGTTTTTTATATCTGTTTTTTCTTTTTCTGTTTTTGGGATCAGGGTTATATAAGCCTCCTTCCACGAGGCCGGGATCTTTCCCCCCTGAAAGATATTATTAATCACGTCTTTTAGGACCGGAGCTAGATGTTCTTCTAGTATTTTATAATATTTTGCAGACAGGCCGTCCGGCCCGGGGGCTTTCCCGGTCTTCATTCTACTAATAGCCTCCTTGATCTCATTTACAGTGATCTCCTTATTCAATTGTATTCTATCCTCTTCTAGTATATATTTCTTTTCGTTTTGTTCCAAATAGTTCTTGATCTCAACACTGTTTTCCCCTCCTTTTTCATATAGCTTTTCAAAAAATTGGGTGAACCTGTTTTCTATTTCCTCTGGGTCTTCTATGATGTTATCCTCCAGTATTATTTTATTTATCATATTTTGTTTCTTTCTCTTTCTTAACTGCCAGGCGAGTAACTTCCCCATTTTATTTGCCGACTCAAAATACCTTTGCTTTGTAAATTTAATTTTCCACTCTATCTCTTGGTTTAGTATTGCTGAGTATTGAGATTGTAACACCTTAGAGGCTCGGTTAGCAGCTTCATCTGTTGGGTTTTTAGTTAACTTTTTCTCATAATTTCTCAATTGAGAAAGGATCTCCTCTTTCTTACGTTCCCTTACCTTTCTCCTATAATTATTTTGTTGTATTAAGAGGCCCCTCAGGACCGCCTTACTGGCGTCCCAGACTACATCTATAGAGGTTTCTTTATTCAGATTTAAATTTAAGTATTCTTTTAGGGTGCCTTTGATTCTTTCCCTCACCTCTTCGCTGTCAAATAAGTTCTCGCACATCCTCCATCTAAATTGTCCCTTCACTTCATTTTTTATTTCCATATCTAGGGCACAATGGTCTGATAATGTCCTAGGGTGAATCCCACAATTCTTAACTCTCATGGAGAGTGCTCTTGTCAGCCAGATCTGATCTATTCTACCCCAGCTCTGATGGGGTTCAGAATAGTGAGTAAACTGTTTGGAGGTGGGGTTTTGGTATCTCCAAATGTCAATTAGGTCTAAATTTTCTTCCATATCCTTAAATGATTTCGGCAATTTTCCCCTATTCAATTTTCCCTTCTCTGAACTCCTGTCCAAATCCGGCGCTGGGACGCCATTCAAATCCCCAAGCAAGATTAGGTTTTGGTTGTCCAGTTCTAGTAACATGCTTTCAAGTTTCTCAAAGAATTCCCCTCTGTTTGTGTTCGGAGCGTATATCGTTACAACATTAATTTCCCCCCCCCGGAAATTTAATTGAATTCCTAAAATTCTTCCTTCCTCATCCTTACAAATTAAAGTCGGCTCCCATTTTTCTTTAACATATATTACCACTCCTCTTTTTTTCCCAGCATCAGAGTTAATAAAGTCTACCCCTAGTTTTTTATTCACCAGAATATGTTTGTGTTTTTTAGCAATATGAGTTTCCTGAAAGCAGATTACATCATATCTCTTATTTTTCAGCGCTTTCTCAATTTTATTCCTTTTAACTTTCTCATTCAGCCCGTTTACATTCCAAGATAAAAATTTCAGTGAGTGTGTAATGATTTACCTTTGTCTGCTTCTAAGCCTTTAACTGAATTCAACAACTATAATCTCTCTCCCTTGTTTCCTGAGAGCTCCCCCTCTTCTACCGCCCCCGCTCCCACTGCGGTCTCCTCATCCTCTTCATCTGATTCCATCACCTCCCCCTCTGCACTCCCCTCCTCCTCATGTATGTTTCTTATCTCTCTGTCCTCTTTTTCCAGCCTATTCCTGAATCCATTCTCTATCTTTCCCAAATCTTTTTCATATCTTCTCAAAAACTTATCCGCCTCTTGTGTGTCCAGCAGTCTAAATTTTTTCTCTTTATAGAAGAAGCTAATCCCCTCCGGGAACTCCCAGCGAAATGGGATCTCCTTTCTCTTCAAAGCTGCTACCACTTGTTTATATCCTTCTCTTTTACGAAGTAGCCTGACCGGTATTTCTTTATAAATGATGATGGGCCTTCCATCAATTCTTAATCTATTATTATAGCTCTTTCTCAAAATTAAATTTTTCATCTCCAAAGAGTTAAAGATCACCAGGCAATCCCCCAAGAATTTACTCGCTTTCAAATGATTAGGCCTACTCATTCTATATACATTATCCACAGTAGCTGCCACCTTCTTTTAAATTTAACCAATTAGAGATTTCTTTTATCATTTTCCCTCTAATGTCTTCGTTTCTCCCCTCTGCTACTCCCCTGAATTTAAGATGGAGCTGTTTTGAACGCATATCCGCCATGGCTAGGTTATCCCAAATCCTCTCTTGAGAGATACTTAGCTCACCCAGTCCTTCCTTTACCTTCAATGTCTCCTTTTTTTGTTCCCTCATCTCTTTCTGCAGCTTTTTGTTAGATTCCTCAATCAATTTAGACTTCACTGAGAGATCTTGGATCTTAGCTGAGAGTTCACCCACTGCTCCCTCTATCTTTTGGTCGATCATCTCCTGGACTTCTCCTAATTTGTTTTCCATGTATAATACATTTTGCTTAAACTCCTCCTTTATTTTAGCCCACAAGTTATCTAAATCCTTAATTTCCTCCTGCCGCGACATCTTTCTTTCTCCCGGGGTCCCTCCCCCTTTCTTCGGCTCTTTCCCTTCCCTGCCCATCATCACCAGATCTCCCGCCCCCTGCCCCCTGCCCTCACTCCCCCCAGCCATCACTTCCTTCCCTTCTTAACCCCCCTGTTAAATACCCGTCGTCGGCTTGAGATTATCAATAATAACCCCACAAAGTGAGCTCAGAAAGTAAAAAGTAAAACCCAGACGGAGTTGGTGTCCCAGCGTCGTCTCCAAACGTAACCTCCAGACACCCCAACGCGAAATTTCTATGGTAAGTCCAAAAGAAGGTACCAGCAGGGGGGAGGCGGGGAGGCGGGAAGGACACCACCCAGTATCTTGGCTTTCTCTCTTACTCCTCTCTCGCCGGGTCCAATTCCTCCGCCAATCTTGAATCCCAGGAACGATGGAAGTTGACTGCCCGTGGTCAGGCCTTAATGACGTACTGTCCGGTTAGGTCCAATTAAGGGTTTCTTTTCTGCAAACTGCCTACATACATGCTACATACTACAGTCCAAATCCTAGGGTGTACACAGTTCTCTCCAGACTGCGTCGAACCGCGCAGCCTCTACTTTATTTCCCCGTGGCCCGGGTCTGACCACAGGAATCCTTTCAAAAAGAAAAAAGAAAGGCGAGGGAGAAACGGGAGGGGGCAGCAAAGGAGAAGTCTTTAGGATTTTTAAAGTCCTTTCACTTTAATCCTTTCTCTCTCTTCTTAGCTGCAGTTTTGCTGCCGCCTCAACACACGCTCTCCGTTCCCTCCAGAGAAGGCAAAGAGGGCATCCAAAGTCCTAATTATAAGCTGCAGGAGCATGGGGCAGCCTAAATATCATAGAAGCGCAAGGCTGCTTGAGCCTCATAAAAACAAAACGAGGCTTGGTCCACATAAACAACACAAAAAAACAACAACAAGCAAACAGAGGCAGCCAAACTCACCAAGTTTCGATTAATCCTCAATATCCACCAATATTTTATATGCTCTTAAATCCTTATAATCAAGTAGTTCTCAGTCTCAATCTGAGTCACACTCACACCAGCAGACTTTCCAGGACTCCCTCATACCGTCGGCTTTCCCTCTGCGTCGTCACATGTCCGCGACCGAATGGACTCCCAAACACAAATCAAAGGAAACAACCGGGCACCTCCCAGCTTCACCACCGGTCTTGCGCTTTTTAAAAATACGTTTTATAAAAAAAAAAAAAACGCTAAAAGAGAAAACGCTGGGGGCCCTGTTCTTATCTTTAGGAGGCCCGCCGCTTTAACCAGCAGAAGCTCCAGGCGTCGCCCTGCAGAGTCGGTAAACTCCCAAATCGCGCTAGCAGCCCTTCGTCCTCTCGTCTTCACAACAATCGTCTCCGAGGGACGGCACAGCCGCTTCCACGCTGCCAGGGACCCTATCCCTTAAGGGTACCCCCCTTAAGGTTTTTGGAGGTGCGCGGCGCCCTCGCGTCTTCCTCCAAGCCTCTGCAGAGCCCCGAAAAAACTCGGAGCAAGTTCTCCGTGCTTCCTCGCTGGTCGCGACCGGAACCGGAAGTCTAGATCAGCGGTTCTCAACCTGTGGGACCCCAGATGTTGTTGGACTACAACTCCCAGCATCCCTGAGCTCTGGCCTTGCTAGCTAGGGGTGATGGGAGTTTTAATTCAACAACATCTGGGGACCCATAGTTTGAGAACCGCTGATCTAGATGCTGTTGGTAGGTGTCATCCACTGATAGATGGGAATTGATGGGTTGAAGGTTCCCCATTCCTGCTGCAACATTTCTCCAATGAAAATAGGGACATCTTATTCAAATAACAACAACAATAATAATTTTACTATTTACCCCCTGCACATCGGACTGTGTTGCTGCAGCCACTCTGAGTGGCTTCTGACATATATAAAAAAAGATTATATATTAAAGCAAAACTTCCCTATACAAGGATACTTTCGATTGTCTTCCAAAGGTTGTACAGTGGTACCTCGGGTTAAAGACGCTTTGGGTTACAAACTCCATTAACCAGGAAGTGGTTGCTCCAGGTTGAGAACTTTGCCCCAGGATAAGAACAGAAATCACAGCCAGCGGCGCAGCAGCAGCAGGAGGCCCCATTAGCTAAAGTGGTACCTCATGTTAAGAACTGTTTCAGGCTAAGAACGGACCTCTGGAACGAATTAAGTTCTTAACCCGAGGTACCACTGTATAGTTACTTATCTCCTTGGCTTGGGGGGGGGGGTTACATAACTCCATTCCGTCCAATGAAAATAGAGATGTCCTACCATACTCTCCAACATTTCTCCAATGAAAATAGGGACAGCCTAAGGAAAAGTGGGACATTCTGGGATCAAATCAGAAACTGAGATGGAGTCTGTGTATCTGGGACTGTCCATGGAAAATAGGGACACTTGGAGGGTCTGCTGCTCTAGGAACATAGGAAACTACCATCTACAGAGTGAGAGGTTTGAGCCATTCTAGATCAGTCTTGTCTGCTTATTGTTTAAAACCTCTGGAAGGCATCATGCCTACCATCCAATCCACATTCGGCAAGCTCCCTATCTTTAGGAAATACTTTTCAACATGGGCATGTTTACACCCACACCAACATAGAGGATTCTGGGGCACACATCAGAAGGTACTAATGGGAGTTGTAGTCCAAAACAGCTGGAGGGCACCAGGTTGGAGAAGATTGTTTGCCATGAATCAGCTCATAGAATGTAGAGAGACCGCATTTCGAGCAGGAGAGACAGAAAGGAGAGAAAGCCCAATTTTGGCAGAGGAGAGAGAGAGAGAGAGAAGGAAGAAGTTTATAGGAGGATTGGGGTGGGGTGGGGGAGAGCAGGAGACATGGTAAGTTAAGCAAATTTCCAGTTCTTTCCCCAAGAATTTGCTTCAAAGGCTCTTTCTGCCCTCAGCAAACGTTGGCTGTCAGAGCCCGTCTCCACTCTTAGGCCAGAACAAAACCAACCCTGTGTTCCTGTCCCAGTGGCCAAGGTGAACGGAGGGTCACTGCCAAGCCGCTACGGTGCTCTCCACCTGAGGCGCTCTCTGTGCGTGCGGAAGAGCAGGCTGCCTGGCACGGGGCCACCATGGATGGCTGTCTTGGGCCCCCTCTGTGCTGCTGATTGTAGCTGCAGATCGAGGATAATCTCACCTCTCTTTGGAAAGGCTTCCTTTAACTCCTCCTGCAGTCAGCTCCCTTGCAGAGGTGTGGGTGCATTGACACAAACACACACACACCACAATAGTGTAACTATATCTCCACTGCCAACCAGGTGATGGATCACACATACACACACACACACACACCCCTCCTTAAATTAGGCCCCAGTGAAAGGGCTTTCAGCACCAGGGAAGGCCAAATTATTTTTACCCTTAGCCTAACCTCATTCATCCCCTGCACAACATGGAGGAGATATGCTCAGGCTTATCAGCACTACAACAAACCTATTGTCTGGGCAGGGCAGGAGGTTTTTTTTTTAAAAAAAAAGGACAATGAGATGCATTGTTGATGCTTCATTGCCAAAACGTTTTCATAAAGGATGCCCAGCCCAGGTTTGAGGGAGGGCATCTGGGCATCTGCAAAATCCCCATTTTCCATCTCCAGTATTTCCTCATCTCCTATCTCCCTATAGTTTCATGACGTGCTGTTGAATATATAGATAATAACTGTCATTTCCTGTTATCAGCTGATAGATGCAACGGTCAAGTCCCATGATCAGAAGTAATTCAGGCACAGAACTCAATATATTCTCTTGAGAATCTCAGCTTTCAACTGTTGGTTTTCTTCACAAGTTTCTAGCCCTTATGGAGGCAGATATGGTTGCATGTTGGAAGATTCAGACCAGACCACAGGAAGAACATCTTTACATTGTTTAGTCGTTTAGTTGTGTCCAACTCTTCGTGACCCCATGGACCAGAGCACGCCAGGCACTCCTGTCTTCCACTGCCTCCCGCAGTTTGGTCAAACTCATGCTGGTAGCTTCGAGAACACTGTCCAACCATCTCGTTCTCTGTCGTCCCCTTCTCCTTGTGCCCTCAATCTTTCCCAACATCAGGCTCTTTTCCAGGGAGTCTTTACATAGTGCATAGATAAAACTATAGGATTTGCTCTAACAAGAGGTAAGGATGGCCGCCAACTTCGATTGGACCAGATCAGTGTTTCCCAAACTTGGGTCCCCAGTTGTTTTTAGACTACAACTCCAATCATCCCTAGCTAGCAAACCCAGTGGTCGGAGATGATGGGAATTGTAGTCCAACGATAGCTGGAGACCTAAGTTTGGGGAACACTGGACCTATAAGCCTGATCGAGGAGGACCCTCCTTATGCTCTTATGGCTGTGTTTGTGTCTCATGAATGGAGCCCATTTAAACAGCTGTTCATTTAGAACCATGAGGACTGGAAATTTGCTTTATCCTAGAGGGGGTCTGCAGCTCAGAAGTAGAGTAGCTTCCTTTGTAGCAGAAAGGGCTTGTTCGGGGAGAGCAGAGCTGGTGTTTGATTGGAAGGGGCCCTGGGCTGTGCTTGCTAGAGGGCAGGACAGCTGGGTGGCCAGTGGCTGGCACCAGAGTGATTTAGCAGCAGTGGGGTCAAGCAGCAGCAAGCAGCCCAGGCATCTGAAAATGCCAGGAGAGGTAGCTGCAGTCTTTGCCACCTTAATTTCCCAAGAATGCCTCTGAATGTAAGAAGAGCCCTGCTGGAGAAAGCCAAGGACCGCTACCACTTGCTGGAAACTGCAAGAGAGAAGAGGGCTGATGGAGTAGGCTTGCGAAGATGTATAAGACTGAATCAGATAAGTGCTGGAGATGCAATGAGGTTGAGGGTACATTCTTTCATATGTGGTGGAACTGTAAAAGGGTAAAAGAGCATTGGGAAATAATTTATAATGAACTGAAAAAAATGTTTAAAAGCACTTTTCTTAAAAAAACAACAACAACCCCAAAACAGAGTCCTTTTTGTTGGGAATAATTCAGATGGAAATTCCCAGGTGTCAAAAAAAGGTTATTTATGTATGCCATGACGGCAGCCTGTGTTTTTTTAGCCCCAAAATGGAAAACGAGCGAGGTCCCAACCAAAGAAGAACGGCAACTTAAACTGATAGAATATGTGCAGCTTGCGGATCTAATTTATAGAATAAGAGAACAAGAAGAACATTCGTTTAAAGAAGATTGGAAAATGTTTATTGAATATACGGGGGGGATTGTGTAAACTTGAAAACGTTGGCAGCATTAAGATAAATTCAACAGTGTAAATAAGTTTTGAAGGAAGTAATAATGGAATACGGAATGGTTTAGTTTATATAAAATATGCAGGGATTTATGCTGTGCAAAATGAACCGTGGAAAGAGAAGAAAGGAAGTCATTGATATTTTAAGGTTGTTTAAATGAATATTCTAAATTGTGAAAGAGAAAATTTAATAAAAATTATATAGAAGAAGAAGAAGAGAGAAGAGGGCTATTGCACTCAGGTCTTGCTGGTGGGCTTCTCAGGGGCATGTGAGAAGAGGGTGTGCTGGACAAGGAGGGCCACTGGCCTGATCCAGCACCCAAGCCCATCTTACTTTCTTAATTGGTCTCTTGATGTAAAAACTCCATGAAGCTTCGTTGCAGAGCATTTTCTGCAGAGTAACTTTCTGTCAAGTTCCCTCCATGTAGTGATGGCCACTGACTTGGGTGGCTTTAAAAGAGGACTGGGCAAATTCATGGAGGAGAAGTCCGTCAATGGCTGCTAGCCACCGTGGCTATGCTGTACCCTTGCAGCTGGAGGCAATAATACTGGGAACAGCAGGTATGGAAAGCGCAGTGGTAGAGCTTCTCCTTTGTACGCAGAAGGTCCCAGGTTCAGTCTCAAACGTCTCCAGGTAGGGAGAGCCAGGAGAACCACTGCCTGTTCATAATACTGAGCTAGATGGATGTCATGTCAGGCAGCTTCCTACATTTGCTTGGCCACTATGAGAAGTAGGTGCTGGACTAGATGGGTCTCTTCTGGCTTGACCCAGCAGGGCTCTTCTTACTTAAAAATCTGTGGACACTTGGACACTGCATAGTGGAGCAACAGAAGGCTTGGGAAAAGAGGTGGCTTTAATTCTTAACATAATGATGCAAATTCAACTCACTAGTTTGCATATGTTATGCAGGTTGCAGAGTCCAACTTTTGGGAAACTCCCCACCCCACCCGGGCTATGTAGAGCCCTCAAGGGGTGTGCACTTTCTGATATACCCCTGACCCTTTTCAAACTCCTTTTAAGATGCCTTCTCATTAGTCAACGCCAAAGCCAGCCCAGCTCCTAAGTGCAGCTGCTCGCAGCAAGATGCAGAGGTTCCAGCAGCAAGCTGAAAAAGTTACAGTCACCTGACAACATCTTTTGCCCACCTGCTGTTTGAGCAGCCAACTAAAGCTGGGGCTCGCATTTGAATACAGCACTGTCCCTGGTTTAGCAAGGGAGGGAAACTTTTGAAAGCATGGAGCTAGAGCATGGGTAGGCAAACTAAGGCCCGGGGGCCGGATCTGGCCCAATTGCCTCCTCAATCCGGCCCGCGGACGGTCTGGGAATCAGCATGTTTTTGTATGAGTAGAATGTGTCCTTTTATTTAAAACGCATCTCTGGGTTATTTGTGGGGCATAGGAATTAGTTCATCCCCCCCTCCAAAATATAGTCCAGCCCCCCACAAAGTCTCAGGGACAGTGGACTGACCCCCTGCTGAAAATGTTTGCTGACCCCTGAGCAAGAGCAACAGGAGAGCAGGGAATTTTGGAGTCCATAATTTAATCCCTGTAGCCAAAACCTTTTTGAATGCTGGAAAGAAGAAGAAAAATGTCCAGAAGTGCTACTTTTCTTAGATACGGTTATTAGGGGGGGAATTACATCTTGTCCTGAGAAAAGTGACTGTCTAAAGTACTATGGAAAACATCAAACAACACTCTGGAGTTGTGATCAGTGCTGACAATGCTCCAAAATCCTGATGTGTTGAACCAAGAGAGGGATGGGGAACCTTTCACCCTCCAGAAGTTGGCAAGGACACAACACCCATCAGCCCCAGTCAGCATGGGCCAATGGTGAGGGATTATGGGAAATGTAGTCCAACAGCATTGGGAGAGCTGCAATCTGCTAATGCCATTCAATCATGCTCCATTCCCATATTGCCGGTAGGGAAACTCATGCTTGGGAGGCTGAATGTTATCTGGGTCTCTCTATCTTGGACCCCGGTAATGCTACTTGCTTGCATGGATGGAGGATAGAACCAAGGGATTCAAATTACAAGAAATGAGATTCCAACTAATCATTAGGAAAAACCTTCTGAATGTAAGAGCTGTTTGACAGTGGAATGGACTCCCTTGGAAGGTGGTGGATTCCCCTTCCTTGGAGGTTTATAAACAGAGGTTGGATGGCTATCTGTCAGGGATTTTCAAGCTGTGATTTCTGAAATGCAGGCGGTTGCACTAGATTACCTTTGGGGTTCCTTCCAACTCTTTGTTGTTGTTTAGTCATTTAGTCTTGTTTGACTCTTCAAATAAGTGCATCCGTTGGGAAAGGGCTGTAGCTGAGTATAAGAACATTGGTTTTGTACGTTGAAATCCCTGGCACCTCCAGGTGGGGCTGAGAAAGACTCCCATCTCAAACTCTGGAGAGGTGCTGCCATAGAATACTGAGTGAGATGGATCAATGGTCTGACTAACTAATTTAGCCTGGACCAATCCATTGATTCCATCTTAGCAGTCAATAGCCTTGGATAACTGTGAGCTAGTGCAGCAGTTGTTGTTTAGTCGTTTAGTCGTGCCCGACTCTTCGTGACCCCATGGACCAGAGCACGCCAGGCACTCCTGTCTTCCATTGCCTCCCGCAGTTTGGTCAGACTCATGTTGGTAGCTTCGAGAACACTGTCCAACCATCTCGTCCTCTGCCATCCCCTTCTCCTTGCACCCTCCATCTTTCCCAATATCTGGGTCTTTTCCAGGGAGTCTGCTCTTCTCATGAGGTGGCCAGAGTACTGGAGCCTTAGCTTCAGGATCTGTCCTTCCAGTGAGCACTCAGGGCTGATTTCCTTCAGAATGTATAGGTTTGATCTTCTTGCAGTCTATGGGACCGTTAGTTCATCAAGCTCAGTATTGTCTGCAATGAGTGGCAGTGGCTGTCCAGGTTTCTGAAGACAGGAGTGCCTCCCAGCCTAGCCCTACTTGAAGATGCCCAGGATTGAACTTGGGACTTTCTGCATGCAAAGCAGATGCTCTGCCACTGAATTATCCCTTCCCCGGATTTACAATTCCTCATTCTCTCGCATATTAATTTCCTTTTACTATAGGTAGCTCAATGCCACCACTTGAGAACCCGAAGATACAGATACTTTTTTTAAAAAATGGATTTGGGGGAACTTCCTGAAGAAATAAAAGATAGTTTCTCCACTTTTCATTCCAGATCTCCTCCCACACACCCTTGGTCTTGTTATGTTACTTTGGTGATAAGTTGTCGTAATAACCCAAAGATAGGTCATCGCTCACCATTGTGGAAATTCATGAAGAGCATAAATCTGAAATGAGGGCCATTTGTTTGGTTTGGAGAATCCAACCTCTCATATGCTGGACAGATTCATTTCCCTTATCCCTGTCAGTTAATCATTCACCAAGTTCACATAAATCAAGGGAAGGCCTCTGCTCAGCTTGCCCGGGGAAGTAACGCCATGCTAGGAGATTCAGACCTCTTCCCAGCTGCCTACAGAGGCAGTCAAGGTGATCTGCTTATCTGAGGTATTTGCATCCAGGAGGAGAAAAGTAGAAGAGACTGCAAAATGCCTTTATGCCCTACAGCAGGGATGGGGGATCTATGGCCCTCCAGATGTTGCTGGACTCAATCTCTTGCCTCAATCTTAAACATGTCTACTCAGAAGACACTCTTGTTTAGTTCAGTGGGTCTCACTCCCAAGTAAGTGTACATTTAGCAGGGGTAGGGGGCCTGTGGCCCTCCAGATGTTGGTGAATTACAACTCCCATATTCCATGTTTTCAGGAGTTGATGGGAGTTGGTCGTTTGCCAACACCTGGATGAGCCATGCAGCCTAAATGAATGAAGCAAATATTATTCCAGTTAAAATATGAAGCATACAAAATAGGTTCTGATCTTCTTTTTCTAATTAAGTATTTGCATCACTCAGGTGCCCTCTGGCCTTATGGCGAAAGGTGAGGTATCAATCCAATAAATATCAAATGGACCTTGGGTGTGTGTGTGTGTGGGGGGGAATACATACTCTGTCCAAAGGCAAATCTTAAAAAATGTAGTATATACACACTGACAACTGGGAAACACTGGAGTTGAAGAACAGCCTTTACCAAAGGTGTCATGGGCTTTGAAGACACCCAAACTCAGGATGCAAGGGAGAAACATGCTAAGAGGAAGGCACGCTTGGCAAATCCACACCATGATCAACTCTGGCCCGGAAACCAATGTCCGCACTGTGGAAGGACGTGTGGATCCAGAATTGGCCTCCACAGTCACTAACGGACTCACTGTTAAAACTGTGTTTATGGAAGACAATCTTACTCGGCTATAAGTGATCGCCGAAGAGGACACACTCCAAGTGCAGAATCAGTTATGGGTGCTGGCAGGACACTTGTGGCCCTCAGAACTTAATAAGCGCCCTCTTGGATGAAGCCAAGTGCCCATCTAGTCCACTATCCTGTTCTCACAAGTGGTCAAGCCAGGTGCCTCAGGGGAACCTACATGCAAGACCTGACTGCAACAACCTGCTCCCCGCTTTTGATTCCCGGCGACCATCATTCAGAGGAATACTGCCTTCGACAGTGGAGACAGAGCATAGCCATTGCGGCTCGTGATGACCTGATCCTCTATGCATTTTTGTAATCCTCTTTTAAAGACATCCAAGCTGTTGGCCGTCACTACCTCTTGTGGGTGCAACTTCCACTGTTTTCACTAAGCACTGTGTGAAGTAGTACTTTCTTTTGTCTGTCCCTGAGTCTTCCAATAGTCAATTTCATTGACTGTTCTTGAGTTCTGGTATTATGAGAGAAGGAGAAAAACTTCCTCTTGATGCTTTGTCTCTCTTGGCAAGCCAAGTTGATCTCATTTTCAGTTTGCTTTGCCAACATCTAATGCAGAATTTAAGAGTGAACCACAACAGACCTGGAGTTCGGGCTACCACGATCGTCTTCCTCCTGCTTCAAGGCTTCGTCAATTAGGTTTGTTATGGGAAAGTCCACTTCAAGTCAAAATATGGGGCAGCTTTATTAGGAGCGAGTACCTGGAGTTAGAGTTTTGGCTGCATCATTCTTCATTTCCCTGAAGGCTTGGTGTGGATTTTCACAGAGTGCCAGAGGTCTGGCGAGCGTCATGCACATTGTCTCTCTTAAGCAGCAAAGCATTCATTCCACCCAGAAAGATGGGGGGGGGGGGAGAAACCCTGTGTCTATTTGGGCTATGTTTCAGTTATGACTCTGATATGAAAACTAAGACTATTTCAAACTTCTGCTTGGGAAACTCATGGGTAATTATACCTCCCTGATACAATCTCAGGCCTGTGTTATTGTGGCTTCTGTGGATCTCTGATCTCATCGTTCTCACAACTCTCCTGGGGCACACTTTGGAGCTCTTTCAGAAACTTTTGGTGTTGAAGCAGAGAGCATTTCTACGACTATCATTTCTATGACTAGCACATGACCTGGAAAGGGACCCAGGTCTTGATCCTCTGTACAAGTTGTAACACAGAGCTTATGAACCACTGGACCAAAGTGCTGGGTGGCTTTGCTGAAGGAGAGAGCATGTTTCTGACAGTTGTCTTAGACTAATAGAATCATAGAATTGGAAGGGATCTTGAGGCCCATCTAGTCCAGCCCCATGAAAAGCAGGAATCTCAACTAAAGCATCCATGACAGATGGCCATCCAACCTCTACTTAGAAACCTCCAAGGGAAGAGAGTTTGCCACCTTCTGAGGGAGTCCATTCCACTGTCGCACAGCTCTTACTGTCAGAAAGTTCTTCTTAATGTTTTGTTGGAATCTCCTTGTATTTTAAATCCATTGGTTCGGGTCCTACCCTACGGAGCCAGAGAAAAGCAGCTTGCTCCATTTTCCTTGTGACAGCCCTTTATAGATATTTGAAGATGGCTATAATATCTCCTCTTAGACTCCTCTTCTTCAGGTTAAACATACCCAACTCCCTCAACCATTCCTCATAAGGCTTGGTTTCCAGAACCTTGATCATCTTGGTCACCTTCCTCTGCCTGTGTTCCGACTTGTCAATATCCTTCTTCAACCCATGGCCTGGGAACAAACGTTAAGCTTCTGACCCACTAGCCCAGAGCAGTGGATGGCCTTGTTAGAGGAGAGAGCATTCCAACAGATGGCCAATCCTAGAGTACAGCCTGTTGGTTCTGTGGCATTGAGTATCACAAGATGAGTTGTTGTGCACCAATGTGGATTGCTTTAAGAGGCTCTTAGGCAGAATCATGGAATATGGGGGTTTCAATGGCTAATAGTCAATGGCGAACTATCTCCAGGATGAGAACCGGCATGCCTCTGATTACCTGGGATTCTTTATCTGTGATTCCTGCATTGTAAGGGGTTGGACTAGATGACGCTTGGGTACCTCCCAACAGTACAGTTCTATGATTCTGTACACAACTAATATGGTCCAGCACATTCTTTTTGTAAAGCCATTTCAGATGGTTTCCCCCATTTTTTTAAAAAAAACAATGAAGTGGTAAGTTAATTTCATGAAATAAATGAATAAATGTGTACATTCACACACGCAAGTAAGCACCATGTTTCTGGTGTTCCCAATGAAATTCAAGCCAAAAACAAGAACAACAACAACAATATCCTGTACGTATGAGTGTGTGTTTGATGGACTGATATAATTGCTGGTGTGTGTGTGTGTGTGTGTTCCTAGTCAGAGCAGGTAGGGAGCAGAGCAGCTGTGCAGATTTATCACACCCCTGTGACCAAAGGGGTTCCAGTTCCCAGGCACACAATCACACTTCAGCTGCAGTGAGGCCTGTCACCACTTGGATCATCACAGCTTAAGCTGACCCATAAAAATCAGGGTGTAAGGTTCTTCTAACCAGACCAATTCAACCCCCTGCCCCGGGCTTGCTTTGCTCTCATCATGACCATTTTAATTTCACTATGCAGGGTGGGGGGTTTTCTCTCTGCAACAGTTCTCACAACTCTAGGTAGCTCATTACTGAGTTTTGCAGTGGGTATTTCTAGAGAGCTGACGGATCTCCGTCTCTGACAGAGGCATCATGTTCTTAAAGAACATTCCTTAAGGGATCCTTATAAGCCTTCCCTAATTTTTAGCTTTTGCCATCTTGCAAATATTCAGACGAGGGATGGGCATTGTCAGATCCATCGTGAACTCATTTCGACTGGGTTTTTGGGTGGGAGGGGTTGGTGGGAGGGTGGCAATGTTTTGTGGCTTTTCTCAGGGCCATGCAAGAGTGAGGTTGAAGAGCCGAATGTATTCCGAGCAACAGACGTCTTGATTGATTTATGCGCCCAGCTCTCGAGCAGAAACGATATAAGCAAGCAATAAATCACGGGCTTTGCAGAAGGCAAAACGATTGCCCAAGACTTGTTTAAGCAAAGCACTCAAAGGATATATTTTTTTAAAAAAAGAAAAAAAACTTAGAAAGAGAGAGGCGAAAAGTGTCTATTTTGAATTAACTAGAAATGGGCAACCCTCCCCACCATACCTATTTCTCTGATTCATAATTGATCGGTGGTGTGGGATGGGGGGGGGGATGATTAATTCAGCCCTTGTTTAGACTAAAATTGTGTCTGGGCTGCAGTACTTTAAATGAGGACCGCTATCACTGGCATGCTCCTATGCATGCACCAAGAAGAAATATAATAAAGTTAAGAATCCCCACACATAGACATCTAGCATGTTAGAGGAAGAGGCTTGAACCCTTCTTCCTATACAACCAAGTTTTCCTTGTGCAGAAGACTCAGCACTGAGCATCATAACTTGCTCTTTGAAGTGCTACTGTCCAAGTCTGCCACCTCAGTGAGAAGCAGGCTGCAGAAGTTTCCCACTGGATGTCTGAGCCTTAATCTGTTTGCTAGTTTCTGGATCAGTTAACAACTTGGAATGCTTCTCCAAGCATCCAACAGTATCCTTTGAGACCAGGATATAAATTTAAATAAACAAATACCGTACATTTTGTGTACTATTTTGGGGGACTGAAATTTCAGAAAATGGGGGGGAGATGTCAAAAAGTTGTTGATGTTTTTTGGGTGGGATTAATAAGGGTTGTTGATCCTTTTTTAGGGGGGAATGCTGAAAATCGCTTACCCGAATGTGTCGCAAAATCCACTCCCATCTGTACCCTCGCTGGCAGAAGCTGCCTATCGCCTGCCCAATTGCCCAAGCATAAAACAACCCCCACTTTTTAGCTTGATTTTAAAGGGGGGGAACATAGTCTTATACATTGAAAAGTACGGTAAGTAGCATCGCCAGCTACTTGAAAGGACTTTAGAGTACACCCTGCACATTAATATTTATTTAAAACATTTATAAACTGCTTAATATATCACTGCTTAACTCAATGAGCATTACTCCCAAATATGTGTGCTTAAGATGGAGTTTCCATTTTGCACAGATTAGTGTAGGTGCTTCTGCTCCTCTTTTTTGTCCAAAGAAGCTTATGCTATGTGTATATTAAGTATTTTGTAAAAGCACAATTAAAATGCATGAAGCCACCAAGAGATAGAAGTCCAGAAAATTATCCGCTTGAAAATTTCTGAGGGTCTTGGTGGACCACATAATGACTCCCACCCCTCTGCCTCCTGTACAAATGCAACGTTCAAATACATTGTTCTCCTCACTTCTGCATCTGGCCCTGTCCAGCACTGGCATGTGGCCCCCAGAAAGTTGCCCAGAATGGCATGAGGCTCTAAGCATGAAAAAGGTTCCCTTCCTCTTATCTTGTTCCCCAGAGTGTCATAGCAGATGCCTCTGGAAAGCTCCAAAGAAGGAGATGCATGGAGCAACCCCCTCCTACTTCTGCTGCAGGGCAGCTGGTGTTCAGAGGAATGCCGTCTCCAATTATTTCAGACAATGGTCTGAAATAGTCCAGAAATTAAAACAAAACAGAAAAAATGGCAAAATGCTGACACATTGATGCAACTGTGGATGCTTGATAAGATGATTCAGAAGCCATAATTCAACAGAAACATTAAGATGGGGTTGTTGGTTAAGGATCCCTCATCCTTCCTGTGAATTTATAAGGGCATCTTGGCTGCATCTGTGGAAATATTGTGTCCAGAGTTCAAGAAATAATGGTAGCGCTCTGTTCTGTTTTGGGCTGACCTCCTGTGGATTCCTGTGTCCAGTTCTGCACAATGTAGTTTAAGATGGATATTGAGGTGCTAGAACATATCAGCAAAGATGGTGAAAGACCTGGAGCCCAGATATGATTATGAAAAGTTGAAGGAGTTTGGATATGTTTAGTTTGGCGAAGAGAAGATTAAGAGATGATAGGATCATCATTTTCAGATATTCGGTGGGCTGTTTTACAGAAGACGGAATATGCCCGAGACCATATCTGACCATTAGTTCATCTAGTTCAGTACTGCCTACTCTGACTGGCAGTAGCTCTCCAAGGTTTCAGGCAAGGGTCTTTTCCAGCCTTACCTAGAGATGTCGGGGATTGGAGCAGGGGCCTTCTGCATGCAAGGAAGATTGTCTACCAATGAACTATGGCCCTTCCTCATAGACCCTATGCATGTCCCGTGTCTATGAAATACTGAATTTCTGCTGGATGGGTTTGCATTCTTTGGTTGGACAATAACAATGCAATATTCAGGAAAATTGAGAATTTCAAGAATGGTGTTTTGGTTCACATATTGTTTCAGGAAGTGAAAATTTGAGAAGTAAGCTAAAAGAAATAAATGAATTCATCCCACCATCCCAAATGGGAGACCACAGAAAATTGAAAGAATGGAATGGGGGAAGATTGCTCTCCTCTGGGTCTGATCCAGAAGGCGATGCTCATGTTCCAACTTCTCCAGATCCTTCCTCTTGCTGAGGCCTCTTTGTGAAGCTCTTCTGTGGTATGGTAGCTGTGCCTTCTTAGCTTATATTGTCTCCTGCCTTCAGGTATATGCTTAAGTCCAAGATAAACACTTCCTCAGCCCCCTCATTTATTGCTGATCTAAACGCCCATAAAGCTCACCACTATGCTTGCTATCATGCCCTCTATCGCCTTTTTGCAAAATGTAATCCATAAAATGCTTTCATGGTAACCCAAGACATCAGCGGACAGCGATAAGATCTCTAGGCCCCCGTGACAGGCAGGAACTTGCAAGGATGGAGTTAATAACGCAAACTTTTGAAAAAAATGAAACTGGCAGAAGGAGATGGGGAAGGGAATAAAAAGGGCCGGTGTGGTTCTAATTGGGACCATGTGAGTCTCCTTAGAGAAGGATTAGAGGAAAGAGACAGGCCTCGCCCGGGAAGATTAGTTTCAATTAGATGGGCTGGAGGCGAAAGTCAGGACTTGGTGAAAGATTAAAACAAGGAGGGAGAAAGTTTGCATAGCTTTCGCTTGGGGCCTGCAAAGGAGGGTTCATTGAGATTCGGATAATTGAAGGCAAAAAGCTAGGAAGAAGTCACATTAATTGATTTGATACTGCCTTTTTTTGCTCCCCTAACCCACTTTGCAATTTTGTTCCTTAGCTTCCCCCAACCATATGTGCCCCTGGCATTTTATAAACCCTCTCCTTTTGGAAATTGGAAATATGGTGCCTGGAATATTCACGGGATATTGCACACGAGATGTGCTACTTACCAAAGGCGGTTTGCTGCTTTGAAATTGTTGCAGATGGTGGATTGGACCCATCATGCAAATCAACAAGGTGGCCAACTGACTGCCAGCATAGCTTCTGTAGGGCTGCTGCACTGGGGCTGAACCTGATTTTCCTGAAAATGGTTCCAAGTTCAATTCCCAGCAGATAGAAGTCTTATCAAGCTCTGCCGGAAATCCTGGATAGCTGCTGCCAGACAGCAAAGACCAGGTGTGGTGTCCCCAGATGCTGTGGGACTACAACTCTCATCAGCCAACATGGTCAATGGCTAAGGATGATGGGAGTTGTAGTCCAGCAACATCTGGAGGGCAACACCCAGACTATTCCTGGCACAGACAGCCCTGAGTGAGATGGACCAACAGGCTGACTCGGTACAAGGTAATTCTCTATGTTCTATCCAATTGTTGACTGGACAACTCATAGTTTTTATGGTCACCTTTCAGCTTTGCATCAAGTATCCTGAACTAAATCAATGCTGTCACTGTTACTACCATACAGCTAAACTCCCCTTTTCACATGTTACAAGGGCAGCTGTCTCAGCGGGTTGGTTTTCCTTCGAGGAGATCTTAAGTTAGGATTTGGTTCCACTGTGGTCTTTACAAAACTACAGTATGGGAGCTTTTCCTTCCAGCTGTTAAAACACTTATAAACATCCCATTGCTGTACTCTCCCCATAATCACAAATCTGCCCAAGCAGTCCAGGAGGGATGAGCAGTGATGTAAAAATTCACTTTCCAACATGTTGAAGGGTTAGGCAGGGTTTTTTGTTTTCTTTTTTCTTTTGACGGGGCGTGTGGAAGTGGCAGATATCCAATTTGGGGAGAAAGATTTTCAGGTGAACCATTACTACACTCAGCTATGCCCCTTGGGAACAGGATATGCATTAAAAATTGAGAAAACATTTTTTTCAATCTATCAACAGATAGTTTTAACACTAAAAGCAGGAACGATATACAATGATCATGGTGGTAAGGACATTGTCATATATCCTCCTGAATTTTGACTACAAAGCCCATGATGCAGTGCGACTATGATCACAGCATACATGTTCAGAAAAATCTGTATCCCATAAGATATCCATTCATTTTCAAAATGTCTGTGTGCACCACTCATCAGATAAAGAGTCACTAGCAAAGTGAATATTACAATGCAATATTCATAATAAAAATGTTATTGATATGATTAGTGTTGTCCAAGCACGCCCCCAAAGTGCAAGTAGATAAATAGATACTGCTCCAGTGGGAAGGTAAATGGCGTTTCCATGCGCTGCTCCGGTTTCACCAAAAGCGGCATAGTCATGCAGGCCACATGACCCAGAAAAACTGTCTGCGGACCAACGCTGGCTCCTTCGGCCTGTAAATGAGCGCCGCAACCCCGGAGTTGTCTGAAACTGGACTTAACTGTCAAGGGTCCTTTACCTTTACCTTTATTTTCCTCCCCAAGGTGACTTAACAATATCAGGAAACAAAATTCCTGACATAATCAAAGGCCGGAGTAAATGATGTCTTCACTTGATGCTCAAAAGACAACAGACCCAGGACACCACTCTCTCTGATCACTACCTGGCATAATGACCACACTCAAGACTCTATATGGCACAATGGCCTCTCAGGAGAGTCTCAGTCAGGTAGGTTGAGTCAGGCTAGAAGAGCAAACCATTGATACCTCCAGGACAACTACTTCAACAGAGTCTGTTCCTCAGACTGCGATGGCGTTGAACCACCTACGAGCTGCAATGTCATTACTTCTCAATTGCAGTGGCTCATAAAATTTTGCATCTCACCAGAACTCATATAAAATCGAAAGTACTGACCAGCAAAGTTTTTTGTTCTGAAAGTCAGGCCCTGAAGACAAGTATATAATGCCCAAGTCATCAAGCTCATGAGGAAAGGCTCCTTTTTGATCCCTGTACAGGCAGCAACCAATTTGCATGGGTGTTACATTTTAGATCCCCGTCACACACTGGTAGGGCCCATGTAAGCCCGCCCTGCCCTGTTCTGTCCCTTTTTGTGACATTTTTGTGACCTTTTTGGTAACTTACGGGTTCAGTGTGATGCACACCCGCATGGTACTGCACATATCAGACACGCCGAAAACAGTCGCTGCTGCATCTCAGACAACTCCATATTGCATGGTCCACTGTTTCCTCCATGCTAGAAACTTCACAAAGGTGAGTGGCAGTTCTTCCAACTTTAAACAAATTACCCCACAGAATATACACTGTGCTATCAAAACCCTACACATCAACTATGTGTTTCATCCATCCCCATTGATTAAAAATCTGAAAACCTTCAAGAAATGGGCAAGTAGAAAATACTTCCTGCCTGTGAGACCTTTTTCTCACTTTCCTTACAATCCAGTCATGAGCTTCTGCTTAGCTTAGCGCTTTCCTTCCAGGAAGGACAATGGTGATGCAATGGCAATGCCCTGCTGTCGCAACCCAACGTGATCCACCATCTCACAAGCGACACCACAGAGTATTTGTGGATTTCAGTGGCTTTGCAAAGCCAGAGGAAAGGCCTTGTTACTGCCACCTGCTGGCCACAGTGCTATTGCACTTGGCTTACAATCAGTCACAGAGACTTTTATGCCTCAAAAACTCCCCAAGCTCCTACATCTGCACTATACATTTAAAGCAGTATCATGCCACAGTCACAGCTTCCCTCACAGCTGTAGTTTGTTGAGGGTGCTGAAAAATAGGAGGCTCCTATTCTCCCTGAGTTACAATTCTCAGATGAGTTTTAACAACCAATCCCCTCTTCCCAGGGGATTCTGGGAATTATACATCCATGATGGGAAAGGGGGTCTCTTAACAACTCTCACCACCCTTAACCTTCAAAAGGGGAACTGTTTAAGGAAGTGGACAGTAAGAAGTTAATGGGACCCTCACCCCATTTTCAGGGGATCATCCAACCAGAACAAAATGTTGGTGGGAAATTTTGGGGTGTTGGGTTGAATTTTTTGGGGGGAGGGCTTGTCTTAGCTGTTGTAAGTGATGGGAGGGCAGTGAGGACCTTTTCATTTGCTTTTGCAGTCTAGAAAAAAACCCCAGAATAGATAATAGTTTTCCCATCCAGGGCTGGATTTAGGTTTGATGAGGCCCTAAGCTACTGAAGGTAATGGGGCCCTTTATATGTCCAGCTGTCCTTGTCAACAACAAATTGTCGCTGTTTTTTGTGTTGAATATATGCTATATGGTAATTTATGGGTCTAATAGGTATCTAAAGCCATTTGCACATAATAAAATATGTATTTTATCAAAGTAATTGTTGAACTGAAATACAAAATACAATTAAGAAGAAGTATATTAATAGTGAAATTTGGGGGGGGGGGGTCCCCCAAGAGAGTGGAGCCCTAAGCTATAGCTTGTTTAGCTTATACATACACTTCAGGTTACGTACGCTTCAGGTTACAGACTCCGCTAACCCAGAAATAGTACCTCGGGTTAAGAACTTTGCTTCAGGATGAGAACAGAAATCATGCTCCGGCGGCGTGGTGGCAGCAGGAGGCCCCATTAGCTAAAGTGGTGCTTCAGGTTAAGAACAGTTTCAGGTTAAGAACGGACCTCTGGAACGAATTAAGTACTTAACCTGAGGTACCACTGTACGTAAATCCGGCATTGTTCCCATCTGATCATCTATTTTTGGCTTGTTGGATTTTCGAAGGAAGATATAACTGCTGCAGGTAGGAGTCTCTTCCATCCAAACTGGGCCCAGAGTGCATAGTCAGGGTTTGATTCTCCCACTTGTGCCATTTCCCCTCCCAAAATTGCTTTGAAACTGCTACGTATCCCCTGGAGGGTACATTTTCAGGGCAGATAGAAGTTCAGGAGGATAGTGTTTTCTTTGTGTCTCTCCAGCTCTTAGTCTGGGGATTGGGGGCTGGGAGTCCTCTCTCCCCATCCCTGCTCCCCATCCATCAGATGATCTTGGCTGAAGGTCACTATCTGAGAGGTCACTATCAGATGGACAGGGGGAAATGTTGGCTCACAGCCCCAAATCGGATCAGAGCTGCATTGCACAGGGCTCCCTGCCTCCCCTGTCAAAACTCTGAAATATGGCCGGGAAACATACATCCAATTGATCCATATTAGATCAATCTTCTGTATTTGCCTTCTTTCCTTTACAGATTTCATCGGAAGATTGCAAGAGCACAGGAATTAACAATGCTGAGTCAATTACGCTTAAATGCGTTTTCACAGCAGGGCCAAAGAAACATTAGTACTAATCAAAACCACCACATCAACAGGAATTCCCAAGCAGATTTCCCCCTCCCCTTCTCCCTCCTGCCCGCCCCCTTTTATGAGAATGTTCTTTCTCGGGGAACATCAGTAAAGTATTTAGCGAACAGGCAGAAGCATGAGCTGTGAAAATGTGATAAAATAATTCATTTCCTCGTTGCAGTGGGGAAGAAAATCTGTTCTCTTGTATAGATTACGGTGGACCCAAACATTTGCATTTAAGCTAATATCCATCACCAGCAGGAGGGGGCGTGAGCGGTACGAAAAATGATCAGGCCATCAAGCTAACTACAAGGCCACATCTTTCACGCTCTTGGGAATGAACCAGAAGGGAACAGCCTTACTGAACTTAAGAACATAAGAAGAGCTCTGTTGCAGGATCAGGCCAATGGCCCATCTAGTCCAGCATCCTGTTCTCAGCCAGATGCCTCAATGGGAAGCCCACAAGTAGAAAAGGGAAAAGAGAAAAGCACTCTCACCAGAGAAAAGCACTCTCCTATCCGGTGGTCTCCAGCAACTCCATTGCGGCCTTTGATCATGGAGGCAGAGCATAGTCATCATAGCTAGTAGACATTGTTAGCCCTCTCTATGAATTTGTCAAGTCTTCTTTAAAAGGCATCCAAGTTGGTGACCATAACCTGTGACAGTGAGTTCCATAGTTTAACTATGCATGCCCTCCAACATTTCTCGGATGAAAATAGGGGTGTCTCTTTAGATTTTTAGAGAGAGCAACGGGAGCTCACCCCATCATGGGGATTCGAACCGCTGACCTTCTGATCGGCAAGTCCTAGGCTCTGTGGTTTAACCCACAGCGCCACCTGCGTCCCTTTCCAACATATATAGAAACATAATAAAACACAAAACATTTTTTTAAAACTTCCATATACAGGGCTGTCTTCAGATGTCTTCTAAAGGTTGCATAGTTACTAATCTCCTTGGCTCAGGGGTCACATAACTCCACACCCTCCAACATTTCTCCAATGAAAATAGGGACAACGTAAGGAAAAGCGAGACATTCTAGGATCAATTCAGAAAGTTGGGTGGTTTCTGTTAATCCAGGGCTGTCCCTGGAAAATAGGGGCACTTAGAGGGTCTGACTCTGTACTGACCCCTTCAAACTGAATATGGTGATGATATCATCCAATGGTCTCCAGTGCCCATTGGTAAGTGGTAGGGTGGAAGGCAAGGAACTCAACAGTAGGTGGCACCAGAGCCAGTGACAGGGAGAGCTGATCAATTTGACTTTTGTGCACTTGGCTGAGTGGCACAAGGGCAGAACTGAGACTAAGGAGGAAGAACCAACCTGCCAGTGCCACCTCTTGGACAGGTGAAGGCTGGCTGAAGACAGACCAAAGCTGGTAGGGCCTCCAGTGATATTGCCTCTTAATCAGCTCTTCTTCACTCATTCTTCCAGGTGTGAAAGGAGCCCGGTTTTGTGCCTTAAAGCTATGCCAAGATGAAGGAAAGGCAGCTTCAATTTCAGTTTATTATATAACACATATTGATATTGCCAATCTGACATTCTCTGCTTGAGATTTACTCAATGGTATCGATCATCTCCCCTCAAGGAAACCTGGAGGCAAACAAAACCTGTGCATATAGATCAATGCAGTCCCTGGACCTTGTCTGGAACAATAGGGAGGCTGCATAAAACACACTCTTATTGGTGACTATTTGTTCAGGGCAGGAAAAGGGAAGGGAAGGGAAGGGGCAGTAAAATTACCCTTTCTTTTATTTCCAGTACTATGGCAAAAAACAGCCCAATGATACCTACCACCAGTGGATAAAGCCAAAATTGCAATGACTTCAGGCTGCGAATATTCTGCCCTGGGGAATTTTTTAGAAGCCCCAAAATATAATTATTTTAAAAAGGATTGTGTCTTTTTTTTTTAGGTTGGAGCTGTCGTGGCAAAAATCTGGTGAAGTCATGCCAAGTTCCTATTTCAATCTGCCATCTTGATTCAAAATGGCGCCTGCCATTCCAACACCTAGAAAAATCTGCCTCCCACAACTTGGGAACCGTTGTGACAAATCTGGCAGTGATATTTTGAGAGGTGGCCAAACCTGTAGAGAACTGACAGATTAAAAGTATTGCACATTCTACCACATGTGGTGGATGTGCAAGATAACAAAAGCTTTATGGGAAATGATTTATAATGAGTTAAAGAAAATTCTTAAAATAACGTTTGTGGAGAAAAACCAAAGGCTTTTTTATTAGGTATTTTAGGTGCAGAGATACCGAAGGAGCAGAAACGATTATTTATGTATGCTGCGATACTACTGGCCCAGAGATGGAAAGAAGATGAAGTCGCAACCAGAGATGAATAGTTGATGAAGATGATGGACTACGCCGAAATGGCAAAACTGACCGGGAAAATCAGAAACCAGGAAGAGAAGAACTTTAAGAAGGAATGGGAAAAATTCACAATGCACTTAAGAGAACACCACAAACAACTAAAAACTTTGGCAGGATTTGAGTAATGCTTGTAATGTACGGTGGTAAAAATGGATTATGGAGAAAATAAGGGAAGCAGCTGAAAAAAAAGATTGAAAATGGTAACCATGGAAGGGAGGACGGGAGTCAAAGGATTCAGCGAATCCTAAATGATGATGTTGATGTTTACTGTTTGAATTTATATTTGCAATGTAAAAATCAATAAAAATGTTTGACAAAAAGAAAAGAAAAGAAAGTACAGTGGTAGCTCAGGTTAAGTACTTAATTTGTTCCGGAGGTCCATTCTTAACCTTAAACTGTTCTTCACCTGAGGTACCACTTTGGCTAATGGGGCCTCCCGCTGCCACTGCGCCGCCGGAGCACGATTTCTGTTCTGATCCTGAAGCAAAGTTCTTAACCTGAGGTACTATTTCTGGGTTAGCAGAGTCTGTAACCTGAAACGTATGTAACCTGAAGCATATGTAACCCAAGGTACCACTGTATATAGTGGATCTACCAGAATAATCTTTTATAATCTGTGACACCCAGCTTGGATCTTGCAGGAGGGGAAGGGCTGTAGCTCAGTGAGAAAATATCTGCTTTGCATCTGGAAGATGCTGGGTCAAAACCCGGCAGGTCCAGATCAGACTCTGAAAGATCCCTATCCGAAACCCTGGAGAGCTGCTGCCAGTCAGTGTGAACAATATTGAGCTAGATGGATCAAGGGTCTGCCTTGGTACATTCCTCTTCATGGATTTCACATTAATTTTGGCCCCTCTCTACTTCTCCTGTTAAACTTTTAGTCCAGTTATTCCAATAGCTGGCTATTTAGTTTAACTGAATTAAAACTTCCTCTAAGGGCTTCCAGACAAGTTCAAGGGACATCGACAAACAAACAGGCCTTATAGAACCCACATGGGCATGTGTGTGCAAAATCTTCTCCCTTCCATGTTTAAATTAGGGGTGGCAACCTCCTCTTCACGGAGCTCCCAGCCACCCGGGTTGCCAACCGAAATGCGGGGAAAATGTGCTGACAGTTACCACTTTGCAAATTTCAAAAATGATGTATCATTAGGTTCATAAGCTAAAGGCATTAAATTAAAAAGCGGCGTGTTGGAAGGGAAGAGAGAGAGCGAGAGAGCGCAGAGCTTAGCTAATTTATCCTGGTGGAACATGCAGGTTCACACTGTACTTCATTCAAGATCATTCCCATTGGGGACATGTTAAAAAAACAAAATCTTTCCATAGGAAATGCTAGATATAAGCAGAATGTTAACCTGAGACTGGCTTTTAGGAAAAACTGGACAGCCCTTCTTGAATGCTGGGGATATGCTCCAGAGGACATGCACTTCTTGAGTTGACTTAGCTCTGATTTGTAGAGAAAACAGCTTGACAGATGCAAAGTATTAAAAGAAAGGGGAACAGAGGAAGATGCCTATTTGTTCAGGTAACCCTACTCTGAGGCCACATGTGCACCATACATTTAAAGCACTATGGCAGGACTTTGACAGCCATGGTTTCCC
Organism: Podarcis bocagei; assembly: GCF_964188305.1. Classification (NCBI taxonomy): domain Eukaryota; kingdom Metazoa; phylum Chordata; class Lepidosauria; order Squamata; family Lacertidae; genus Podarcis; species Podarcis bocagei. The sequence goes on along the minus strand of NC_138132.1, from coordinate 71,753,665 downwards.
CTCAAGGAACCCTGGGAACTCCAGTTTTTGAAGTGGGCCAAGAGTTGTTATGAGACCCTTAAAGAGCTACTGTTAAGTGATTTAACATTCAATCAATCTTTCCAGGGAACTGTAGTTCTGTGAGGAAGAAGAAGAGTTTGGATTTCACTACCCGAAGGAGTCTCAAAGTGGCTAACATTCTCCTTTCTCTTCCTCCCCCACAACAAACACTCTGTGAGGTGAGTGGGGCTGAGAGACTTCAGAGAAGTGTGACTAGCCCAAGGTCACCCAGCAGCTGCATGTGGAGGAGCGGAGACACGAACCTGGTTCACCAGATTACGAGACTACCGCTCCTAACCACTACACCACACTGGCTCTCCAGTGGGAGGCAGAATGGTGGTCTCAGTGCCCTTAAGAAACCACAGTTCCCATTATTTGTTGGGTGGTGGGGAAGTCAAAACTGTTTAAAGGTGTATGTTACTGGTTTAAATGTGCAGTAGAGATGGGGCCTGGCAGTCCCCTGTCTGAAAATATTTCAGAGTCCCCTGTTTGAGTGAAGCAACAGGCCTTTTGATAAGACAAGTGAATTGTCTTCAGCTGGGTCTTCACATCTAATGACTGTTCAACTCTGTTTTGCAGGAATAGCTGCTAGAACATAAAGGATACTGGGTTTTCTCATGTTTCCTCTCAAGCTTGCAACAAGAGGAATCTGATTTCATTATCAAAGATCACAGTGAACTGGGGTGGAATCTTCATACCTACGAAAAATCGCTTTTAAAATGTTTTGAAAAATATATTGAATTTGCCATAGCTCACCAGCGCCATCTAGTGTCACATTTGTATATGGCACCTTACAACACACTTTATTTGCAGCTGTATCACTGAGTCCTGGATAATGGCTCAGAACGAAATTAGACACAATGATGCCATCAAGTGCCTGCCAATAAAATCACAACCAATCAAAAATGGCTGCACAATGGTGTCCCTGAAAGCAATGGAAAGCAAAAGCAAGGGATGACAATGTGATGTCAGGGACTGGTTAGACACAGAGGGATAGTGAGAGGAACCAATAGGGAACCCCCAAGAGAAGAAGGCTCAGAGCCTGGGGAGTGGTGGTGGGACGGCAATGAGTGGTCAGAAGGAGAAGAGGGAGAAGACTGGGAGGAGATGTCAGAAGCTGAAGAGGTAACAGGGCTTTGTGAGCTGGGAGAGTCAGTGGCAGAGAGAAGTCCAGAAGCAGAAGCAGGAGAGAAGGAAGGCCAAGAGATGAGTCCAGCTGGTGAAGCGTCACAGGTGTCTCCCCCTTCTGCTGTGACAAGCTCCCCTCACAGCTGGTCTCCCAGAACCAGGAGAGGTATGAAGAGAGTGGAGGAGAAATTAGCACAAGACAGTCTCAGATTGCTTGGGGAACACCCTTGAGAGGAGGGGACTTAGACAGCTGTGGGAGGGCAGGGACCTTCAGTCTTTGCAACTGCTTTATAGGGCTAAGATCTACTGAAGAAGAGTCACTGTGCTTACTCTTGTGCAGATCCTGCTTTTTCTAATAAAGAGTTAACTCCACTTCCTTCCAGTGATTTACTGCTGGCTCGCTGCTGACATGCGAAGACATTTTTGTAAAACCTGAAGCAAACCACAAACACACAAACATAGAAACCTATTGTGTGTGGGGTTGGTTTTTGTTTTTTTTTACGCTGTGGAAAATGTCCATGAACAACAGTGAATTGTTTTGGCGTTCTCCTGCTAAATACCATCTGTATCCATTGTCGTTTTCAACACAACGTTTGGATTTGTTGTCTCTTTTCAAGAATGCAGCCTATGTGTTTTTCAGCACAGCCAGTGTATCCTCCCAAGTATTCAGTTCCAGGCCTCAGCCAAGATGGGTATGTGAGCAACAGCTGGTAGCCATCTCCTAACAAGAGCTAGGTAACTGGTAAACAAACTAACCCTGTGAAATAAAGGGGAAAGAGTCAGATTTACAAAACCCATATTCATTTTCCCAGCAATGGAAGAGTAATGAAGAGCACGTGCGCGAGAGAGAGAGGGAGAGAGAGAGAGATGACAAATTAAATCATTTCTCATTTGACGCCCCTTTAAGTGTAACAGATCTGCCCTTGTGCTATCTGACAGGCGTGATTGATACGCTGAAGCCCTCCTCAGATTTTAAGCACACAAATGGAACAAAGACTCACTTCATGCCGGCTCCATGTAATTTACAGGCAGGTCTGGGCTGTACTTGGTAAGGGCACCCCCCAACACTCAGCCTGCTCCGTGTTTTCCTTGGCAAACTTCTCCGTTTTGGTGTTTGGACAACTACCTTGGGTTTTTTTAAACAAGCCTTACTACCATAAGTAAACCACTCGGCTCGTCAGCTATTCCAGGGACTCCCTGGTCTTTGCTGCATTGGCTGTAATCCTTCTCTCCTCTGTGATAGTCTGCAAGGATTCAGGTTCAGCAGAAGGCTGGTCAGGAAGGGTGAGTGGGGCATCGCCCACCAACCTCCATCTGCACCCAGCCACCCCTCACCTGCTTCCGGGCAGACCTGAAGGTGGTCCTGGCTGCCACCTTCCCTCTCCGTCTCAGCTTTTGTAGAACCAGTTTCAGGGGCTCAGATTGGATGACCCTTTGAATCCCTTTCAACTCTACTGTTCCACGATGCAGCAGGGAGGAAGATGGGGACCAAACGAGAGTCTAGGCTTCCTGCCCTCCACCCTATTGGTCCCAGCAGGTACCAGCTATCAGGATGTTTGCCTATGTCTTTATGCATATCCACTGTTAAACTTCACAGCATGGTATAGATCAGCTTCCGGCTGGTACACGTGGCTTGTGGGTGTGATAGGAAGAAGGCTAATGTCCATGCATTTAGATCTTGCCTTGTTTCTGACCTAGGTTACCCATTATCTACCTCTGCCTTCTCTCACCTCACACATTGGAAGCTTCACATTGCAATCCTTTGCATTGCATTGCACTGCGAGCTACTGTGTTGTAAAACAAACGCTGTAAGCACTTCATGCATTCGAAACCTGCCCCCCTTCCTTGGTGGTCTTCCTGTCTCTCTGCCGGGCAACACATTTAGCAGTGGGGAACCTGCAACGCTCCAAATGTTTTTTGCAAGCAATGTCCTCTTAATGCATTCTTGGATGTTATTTTATTGTTTCTGTTAGGGTGGAGAAGTGCGGTGTGAAATTCACAGTAGTGCGAATTTTGGAGGACAGCTGCATCTTGTTTTGCACATTGGTGTAAATTGGGTAGTTTCTCATTCATATGAAAGCAGAAGCTATTTTTTAGCAGAAGAGCACTGAAAGCACCAACAAAATACCCCCCCCCCCTCAGCATAGCAATCCCTCAAACAAAAAATTGGAGGGGGGGAAACAATAGCAGAAGGTTCTTAATGCACCATTCCCCCAATGATAATAAGTCAGAACTCTGCAGCCCAAAGGATAATTCAGGTGAGGGAAATTTTGAAAGTGTCGCTACACATAATTCACTTCCATGATAACACAATTGTAGTTATGTATATTCCCATAATCTTAAAGCATCTCTGTGGTCTTGCACATGATCTTTGTCTTCAGAAGTTTGCAGGTGAACTTCATGCAGCCATTGTAGCTTTGTTAGTAGAGGAAGTTGAAAATGGGAGGGGGGGGGACCCAACAAGTTCAAACCAGTCTCAAGTTCACTGAAAATTTCAGGAGATGTGGAAGATGAACATTCCTGCAACATTTTATCAGTAGGTCAAGTAGATCTTGTCTCTTTCAAGGAGCATTTCAGCCACTGTTACCTCCCCAGTCCGATCTGTGTCTCAAACAGTTATCTACATGTCTACACAGGAATAAGTCCCATTGATTTCAACAGCTTTGGCTCCCTGATAAGTAAGTATAGGATTGCAGTCCTAGCCTCTTAACTCCATTCCGGGTGGATGACAAACTTTGTTTATTTAGGCTACAAAGAAAGGAGGGAGGGAGAGAAAACCTGACAGCTCCAATCAAGTTAATTCACCTGAAAGAGACCAACACCCCAGTTTATTTATTTTAAAATATTTTATGGAGGTAACCCAATCCAGACCATCTCCACGTCTTGTTTACAAGGGCGGCCTTGGTGACAACATCTGCCCCTTGTAGCCCCCCAAAAGTGTGTGTGTGTGTGTGTGTGTGTGTGTGTGTGTGTGTGTTTAAATGAACAGCACCCAGAGACATATGCCAGCCTGGTTTTCACCCATACTCACATAATGTACAGCTCCCATATGGAGGTGCTGGGATATATATTATTTAGTACATTATAGCTACTACATATTTTGGAAGGTGGATTGTTTGTTCGTTTGTCTGTCGGTTCTCTACAGTTTTGGGTTCCTCTCAAGATATTGTTGCCAAAATTGGCATGAGCATTCCCGAAGCAGAGGAATTCGTCTACATTTGGGTGCTGGGCACCATTTTGAATCAAGATGGCAGACCAAATTCATCCTCATTAAATATTAGCTTTCCCCCACCCCACAAATTGATTCAGGGCTAGGTCAGGTTGGAGCCCTGGGTTGGTTTATGCACGAGTGTTGTAAAACGCAGAAATTATACCAAGCATTTAAGAATCACATTATTTCCATCACAATATTTGGAACGCTCTCCTGCTGCACATCAAAAAAGTGCCTTGCATATCTATTATTGTCCATGCTGGGTCGCTCAACCATTGCTACAGTCAGGGGCGGAGGAAGGGGGGTGCGGTGGGGGTGGTCTGCACTGGGTGTCTTCACTGAGGGGGGTGACATTTGATGTGCTGCCTACCCCAAGCTGTCAGGGGGAGGGGGAGCTGAGCTGCTTTGCTGGTGGCATCCCCCCTTCCCCCTTCGTTTTGACAGCTTGGGGGAGGCTTGGGAGTCGCAGGCGGGTGGCCTACCAAATGTCCACCATTTGCCTGAAAGGGCACCTCCGTGCCCCGCCCCCTCGGGAACATGCTCTGCCCCCCCCTTGGGACAGCACCTGCCCTGGGCAGCGTGGGAATATGCTCTGCCTCTGGCTACAGTGTCCTTTATTTTGGCAGATCAGGATCAACAGGTGACAGTAAAAACTGCAAGGTTTTTAGCAGGGACAAATAGAATAAGAGCTATCATTTGACCATTGACCTAAACCCAGAAAATGTATTTTATATAGTTAAGTTTTTACCTTTATCTACTGTACATTTTATTTTATTTTATTGCTATGGCTGGTGGCTGATGCAAATAAAGATTATTCTGATTCTCATTCAAAAAAGTGCCATCTCTGTGCCTACAAAAGACCTTCCTTTTCGAACAAGCCTTTTAAGAGGATAGTGTTATCTTAGTCTGTATCTGTATTGCATTTGAAATTGTTTTTACAAAATAATTCTTTTTATTAAGAAACCAGAGGCCTTTCTCCTGGGCATGGTCGGCCAATTGGTGCTAAAGAAGGATAGAACTTTTTTTATGTATGGAAGAACAGCAGCAAGAATACTCATCGTGAAGTATTGGAAGACACAAGATTTACCCACCAGGGAAGAATGGCAGATGAAGTTGATGGACTACATGGAATTGGCGGAAATGACTGGCAGAATCCGAGACCAGGTAGAAGAGTCGGTGGAAGAAGACTGGAAAAGGTTTAAAGACTATATACAGAAATATTGTAAAATTAAGGAATGCTAGAAGAATGTTGGAACGAAGTGATATGGCTTTAGTAGAAAGGTTATAAGGAATTAAGTACAAATAGATTAATAGAGTATTGAAGGAAAAATAAGGTTGAAATGTGTTAAGATAATTATAGGATAGTAAACAGGGGAAGATGGAAAGGAATTGCTGAAATAATTAATAGAAGGGAATACAAAAAAGGAGGTGTGAGGAGGTCGTGGAAATATGTGAAAGAAAGATAAGATATTGAAATTTTTTTCTTTTCTTTTCTTTGTTGATGTGTTTTTAAATTGTTTTTGTTTTGTCTTGTTAGTTTAATGTTTTAGTGTAAGGTAGTGTCTTTGTATTGTAATGTATTGTTTTTTCTTTGTTTTTTTTTGGTGTTGTGTTTAAATTGTTGTAAAAGCAATAAATATTATTAAAACCCCCCACAAAATAATTCTTTTTAATCCTGGTGTTTTTATGGTGACGGGATTCATAAGTCAGATCAAACAAATAAAAATGCATTACATTAAGGAAAATTGCTTGCAAAAATGTGTATGGCAAAATGTGTAAGGCAAAACTGCAGAATCCTGGGTTGGTGTGAATCAGACTAATCTACACTGGTCATTCACCATATTTTTCGCCCTATAGGACGCACCGTCCCATAAGGTGCACCTAGTTTTTTTGGGGGGAAATAAAGGGAAAAAAATTATCCCCCCCCAGGCGCAGGGCTGGGGTGGGAGAGCCCCGAGCTTCCCCTGACCCCAGCCCCCAAACAGGCAGCTCTCCGCAAGCCGTGGGAGCCCAGCGCTGGCTCCCGCTGCTTGCGGAGAGGTCCGCGAAGCCTGGACGTGCTGACCTCAGCGCGTGCAGGCTTCGGCATGCCGGCAACTCTCCGCAAGCAGCGGGAGCGCTCCCGCTGCTTGCGGAGAGGTCCGTGAAGCCTGGATGCACTGATCTCAGAGCGCGCAGGCTTCGGCATGCAGGCAACTCTCCGCAAGCAGCGGGAACGCTCCCGCTGCTTGCGGAGAGGTCCGCGAAGCCTGGAGAGCGAGAGGGGTCGGTGCGCACTGACCCCTCTCGCTCTCCAGGCTTCAGCGAAAGCCTGCATTCGCCCCATAGGACGCACCCACATTTCCCCTTCATTTTTGGAGGGGGAAAAGTGCGTCCTATAGGGCGAAACATACGGTAAAATGTTATAAATGTGTTATAAAAATGTGACACCAAAGGGTGCTATAGAGCAGTGATCTGTGGTCAATGTAAAATAGCACTGAAGTTTTTATAGCGTTTTCCAGTTCAGTGTAGATCCAGTCTTAGTTTGGCATCTGGGATTTGGCCAGATCTGGTGTACAACCCTACGTCTCATCAATAGTCCTCACCCTAATCAAGGAAGAAGTCAGATAGAAAAGTCTCATTTGATTTTTAAAAAAGGAGGGGGGATAACATGAACTGAAATAATAAGTTCAGGCTGGTGGCTAAAGTCCATTGCTTCCTTCAACGAAACTAAAATAACATCAAGCAATGATTAAAATCAGATCACCAACAGTGCCAGACCATCTCCACTTCATTCATAGGTAGAGAGAAGTTGTTGGTGGGCATTTCAGCAAAAAATATCCAGTGTGAAATTCTCCCAACAGTTTGGAATGTGCTTCTCAAATAAGAGAAAAATCAGAAAGTTATAAGAAAATTCCCCTTCGTCTTCTATATTAACTGTAGCTCTGAGGATCCTAGACCCCATTGCTTAGAAGACATTCTAGGAGAATAATTTGGCTTAATCCTGCACTGGTGTGAAATGTACAGGAACCTGCATGTGAATTTGCTACCCACCTGGAAAAAAAGAGATACACACTGATGCATGGGGATAATAATAATAATAATAATAATAATAATAATAATAATAATAATAGTTTGACCTGTCATGTGTAATATTTGTTGGTGTTTGTTTGTTTGGCTGTTGTGTTTGATCATCGTCATTTTCATTTATTTATTTTAAAGTAAAAGGAAATTTTAGCTTAGTCCTAAATCCAAACATGCTTTTGGTAGGATCAGGTGGTAGATCTTTCCTTGGGGAAGGGCTGTAGATAGAGCATCCACTTTGCCTGCAGAAGGTCTACTAGGTTCAATCCTCAGCATCTCCAGGTAGGGCTGGGAAGGAGTCCTGCCTGAAACCCCAGGCAGCTGCTGCTAGTCAGTGTTGACAATACTGACCTAGATGGATCAATGGTCTGAACAATGTAGCTTCCTAGGTTTCTTTCATTTCTCCATATGCCCTGTTTTCTTTCTTTTTCTGAAAAATTAAAGGCCCTCCCTTCTGACACTACTAAGCCAGAGCGCTCAGAAAGTGCTGCAGCAGATCAGAAGGATTACTACCTGGGTGAAGATGATGAGGAAACGCCCCTGAGTGACTCAGGTGCCCCCACGGGCTACTTCTCCTGCTATGGGACCGACAAGGAGTTCCCCCGCTACCAGCCCCCTGGGTGCCCCCAGGACAAAGAGAGTTGGGGCCCCTGGCCGGGCAGGAAGAAGACCCCCCTACAAAGGGGCAGGGACCCCAGCATAGGCCTCCGTCCTCTCTGCCAGCGGCCAGCGTGGGCAGGAAGTGTGGCCAAAAGAGGAAGAATTGAGTGGTTGGTGACTTAGACTTTTCTCTCTTGGGTAGCCATAGCCTTCAGAACTGGATGGCTATACCTGGAGAAGGCAAGAAGGGGGAAAAATGGGACCCCAAATAGTTGTGGCTCCAATACTTCATGGTCCTGCATCCTGGAGTTGGCCAATGCAGGTGTTTGTGACATTGAGCAATTGCTGTAGCATATTCAAGGCCATTCAAGATGCAAGCTGAGAGCTCCTCGCCTCACTTTTTGCCTTTGGATTTTAATTGCATAGGCCTGGAACAAATCACAATGGAGTGGGCATGCTGGCATCCCCACAGCCACCTGACATTGCAGAGCCCCTGAGCCCCTTCTAGCATTCTACTTGTTTGTGAAATGTGTGTGTTTAATGGATGAGAGCAACTCCATCAATTGTGTGGATTTCCACACCAGTCTAATGGAGCAAATGCAGTCCAGTGTGGTGGAGTGGTCAGGGTGTTGGATTAGGTTCTGGGAGAGAGTAGGGTTCAAGACCTCACTTGGCCATGACGCCCACTGGGCGACCTTGGGTCGGTCACTGCCTCTCAGCCTAACCCACCTCACAGTTTTTTTGTGGGGGTTAAATGATGAGAAGGAGAACAGTGTAAACCACCTCAAGCTCCTTGGAGGAAAGGATGGGATATAAATGCAGTAGTAGTAGTAGTAGTAGTAATAATAATAATAATAATAATAATAATAATAATAATAATAATAATAATAATAATAATAATAATAATAATTTATTATTTATACCCCGCCCATCTGGCTGAGTTTCCCCAGCCACTCTGGTTGGCTCCCAATTGAGTGGTAAAAACAATACAGCATTAAATATTAAAAACTTCCCTAAACAGTGCTGCCTTCAGATGTCTTTTAAAGATAAGATAGCTGCTTATTTCCTTGACATCTGAAGGGAGGGCGTTCCACAGGGCAGGTGCCACTACCGAGAAGGCACTCTGCGTGGTTCCCTGTAACCTCACTTCTCGCAATGAGGGAACTGCCAGAAGGCCCTCGGCGCTGGATCTCAGTAAAACAACAATAACAACAATAGACTTAAATTAGCCATGTCCATTGATTTCAATGGGTCTGCCCTGAGTAGGCTGAACATAGGCTACAACCCATTGGTTTTGGATTCAACAGCTCAGATTTGGAACTGGCTCCAAGTGAAATGTCGCCACATGGGTGAGTCTTGATGGACTTAGCTGACTTTAGCAGCAGGAGCACTCTGACCATCAGCTGGTGGCTGTGAGTTGACGTTCTAATTTCCCACAGTGCCCTTGGTGGGATGTCACTCCTATACACTGTGGGGAAATAAAATGATGGCTCACAGACCCAGCAGTCCAGTGCTGATTAGACTGTCAAGGGGAGAGGGAGTAAAGAGGTGTCTAGTGTAGGCAGTGCCGGATTTACATAGAAGCTAAACAAGCTATTGCAGGAGTCCCCAAACTTTTTCAGCACGGGGCCACTCCATTGTACCTCAGACCTTGTGGGGGGCCAGACTATATTTTTTGTGTTTTTTTGGGGGGGGGGATGAACGAATTCCTATGCCCCACAAATAACCAAGAGATGCATTTTAAATAAAAGCACACATTATGCTCATGTAAAAACACCAGGCAGGCCCCACAAATAACCCAGAGATGCATTTTAAATAAAAGGACACATTCTACTCATGTAAAAACACGCTGATTCCCAGACTGTCTGTGGGACGGATTTAGAAGGCGATTGGGCCTGCCTGAGCTATAGCTTAGGGCCCTACTCTCTTGGGAGCCCTGAAAAAAATTAAAGGAAAAAAACCTGGATGTACTTTTCCAAAATATAAGATAAAAAACAAATAAAATAAAACCTACATACAGCAACAGTGTTTTGTGTTGTGTAGGTTCCTATGATGTAAGTAATGGGCCCCGCCTGCTAGCCTGCTCCCTAAAATATCACTGGTTTGCTCATTTCTATATACAGGGTGCCTACATTCTGCATGAACTGGGTGCATGGCAACATGTAGCATGTAGCTGCAGACTGCAGTGCAGCACAGTTGAATGTAGGTCAAGCTGTTGTACCTGTTACCTGTAGACTGACAATCAGGCAGCATGGACTAAGGGTATGAGTCTTATGCCTACTGACTGATTTCATGTAATACATAATTTATTTATTTTGATCCCATTATGGTTTTAGATACCTATTAGGTCCATAAGTTACCATATAGCATATATTCAACACACACAAAACAGCGACAATTTGTTGTTGACAAAGGACAGCTGGACATATAAAGGGCCCCATTGCCTTCAGTAGCTTAGGGCCTCATCAAACCTAAATCCGGCCCCTAGTGGGGGGGCCCTCTCAGGGTACTGGACTGCTAGCATCTGCCTAAAGGACGTTCTGTGGCATCTCCCTCCCAGCTATCATTCAGTGGTGTTGGTGCTGCACTGTAGGAACATAGGAAGCTGCCTTTGACTGAGTCAGACCCATTGGCTCATAGCTCAGTAGTGTCCATACTGACTGACAGTGGCTGTCCTGGGTTTCAGATGGGAGAACATTCATATATACAATTACTATATGTAGAAATCAAAGAATCCATTGTTCTTGTGTCACCCCTCAGTGAATTCTAGCATGGTCATCAATGCACCCAGTGCCAGGGTGGCTTAATGGTTAAGATTGTTGGGGTGGGACCTTAGAGACCAGAGTTCAAATCCCTGCTCAGCCATGAATTTCATTGGGTGACCTTGGGCCGATCAAGATCTCGCAGTGGAACTTACTTCACAGGGTTGTTGTGAGGGCAAAATGGAAAGGGGGAAAGAATCATGTACACCAACTGCTGGAGATGTGGGAGTAAAAATGCGAACTTAGTACATATGATGATTAACTGCCCGATGATAAGATCATTTTGGTGTGAGGTGAGGATATCTATAGCAAGAGTAATAAAAAGAAATTGTTATTTAGGGGATTTGAATTTAATTCTAAATTATATACCGAAAACGTGGGAGATTACAAGGGGTAAAAAAAAAAAATGGATGTACCGTGCCATGTTAGAAGCAAAGAAACTTGTTTTGATGAATTGGAAGAGCCGCAAAAAGATTCCATTGAGCACATGGATTGACAATATGGACAGATTGCATGTAGATGCAAATTAAGAATGGATAAATATGAAGAAATCTGGAAGGAATATTTAAGCGATAAGGCAGATAGTGGGGGGAAGTGGGGGGAGGATAGAGAGGTGGGAAAACATTGTTAAAAGGATGCAGTCATAGGTATATCAGTGTATTTAAATCTGAATTGTCAAATTGTGTTATTATTGTTATTATGGTTTTTGTTGTACTATCTTTTGTGGTTGTTGTTTGTATCGAAAAAATGATTAAATAAATTTTAAAAAGACAAGAATCATGTACACCTTCATGAGGAAAGGTGATAAAAATGTAATAATAAATGAATCCAATACAATCCAATACAGTATGCACCCAACAACTAACACAGAGGCACTCCGAAACATTTCCTGAACCAGGAATTCAACTTCTATCCAACATTGCTTGGAAAGGCCACCCGAGAGGTGGGGTGGTTTTAGGTAGCTGAAGTTGGATTAGCCTTCATGAAAGACTCAGGGGATACTTTTTCTCAGTGAAAGTTTACAATAATATTTGAAAGACTCTCCATCGACACCAGCCTTTAAGCTCTGAAAACAGATAGTGCATTTTTAATGGGATTGCTCATCTGACAAGGAATTTGGCTAATTCCTCCAATAGCAGACAGCTTCCGCTCTCCAGCTCTTCTGCGGAAAGGAACAGAGGAGGGTGGGGGAATTAAAACACCCACCCACCCTTGCCATCCCTTGGTTGGACCGCCTGGAAAAGATCAGTGGAGTCCCTCCACTTCTTGCAGACACAGAAGGAAGGCTGACCTTTCCTTGATCTATCCTAGGGAAACAGGAACTTCTACAAAGAAAGCCGAGAAAAGGGGGAGCCCCAAGTGGAGAGGTGTAATTCAATGGAAATGCCAATTACGAACTGATTGAGAGACTTCCTGCATTTTCCACAGAGGTATGTCTTTGGGACTAAAAAGCTTTTCCTCGAGGAAGGTTAAAAAGAGGGATCAAAAGTTCTGAAAAGCCCTGCCATGCTTTTTAAAAGATGTGCACAGTTTTTATTTATTTAAGGTCAAAACCAAGAACAATGGCTGGTAGGCACAATGGCTATGCTCTCCTTCCATCCACTCTCAAAGACAGCAAAGCATCTGAATACCAGTTTCTGGGAATTGCAACTGGGGGAGAGTTATCTTGTGCTTGGTTTTTGCTCACAGCCTTCCCATGGGCATCTGGTTGGCCACTGTGGGAACAAGATGCTAGGCTAGATAGACCATTGGCCTGGCGCAGCAGGCTCTTCTTATGTTATTATATCACCTGTTCCCATGGTGGGAATTGCCCTCCTCTGCTCCCCTCTCCCAATTAACCTCCGTCTCCAGAACCTCTGTGACATCACCAGGGGCTGCCCCAAGGTATCTAGTTTGGATCCCGAAATATCAGGCTCTGGGAGGCTCCTAACCTGGCAACCCTAACCAGAAAGCAGGGTCAGAAGAGAGCAGCTGGGGTCACCTGGTGTGCTCATGTCACACAACCCTTCCCCTATGACCATTTATTTGGTCTATCTTTCTCAGTAGAGAATCATAGGACTGTAGAGTCAGAATGGACCCAAAGGCTCATTTCCCTGTGCAACGTGGGACTCACTACTATTGTCTACAGCTGAGTGGCTGTCCAGGGGTTTCTCCAGGTCCTACCTGGAGATGCCAGGGATTATGTCTGGGACCTTCTTCATGCAAAGTAGCTTTTTTACCACTGAGCTATGGACCTTTCCTTTTAAAGACGAGTGTAGCTAATGAAACTTCTGGTCCTGGTGCACCAACCACACACACACACACACACACCTTCTCTCATCCCACCCACCCACCCACCCAGAGTTAATTCAGTCTGGGCCTCTTTCTAAGGTCTCCCTCTTTGCATCTGAGGAAAAGCAGCCTGCGCTTGCTTCTTCCCCTCGGGAAGAGATGCCAGGGACTGCAGCCTACCCATACATCTCTGTCAAAATCTCTATGAATAAATTAACCTTTTTAAAGATTAGTGCACCCTCATACCGCAGGGTTTTTGGTTGTGCTCCCACCGCCCCTCCTTCCCCCGCCAAACGCAAAACAAATGCTAAAAACGCTTTGACAGGCGATGCCAGCCTCTCGGGCGTGCGGATTGCCAACAAAGAGATGGAAGCAATTTAAAGGTACAGCTGTAAAAAAACAGAACAAAAACTGAACTTGGAAGTGGCCAGACCAGGATTCTTCATGATGGGGGTGGCGTGGGGGCAGGGGCTTTAGAAGGGCACCCACCTTCCAAAACAAAAACCAAATAACAGTCAGAGAGCCAATTATTGGAAAGGAGTGATGAGCCTGAAGAAGAGGGCTGAGGAGCCTTTGGCTCTCCAGATGTTGCTGGACTACGTCTCCCATCTTCCTTAGGTGTTTGTCTCATGGGAACTGGACTCCAACAGTATCTGAAGGGCCAAAGGTTCCCCAGCCTTGCTTTTGAGCAAGGAACCTCAGACATTTCAAACATAAGAATGTGTGCAGAGTCTACTGCAGGGTTTCCCAAACGTGGGTCTACAGCTGTTTTTGGACTACAACTCCCATCATCCATAGCTAGTAGGACCAGTGGTCAGGGGTGATGGGAATTGTAGACGAAAAACAGCTGGAAAACCAAGTTTGGGAAACTGTGGTCGACTGGATCAGGCCAATGGCCATCTACCCCAGCATCCTGCTCTAACAGAGGTTGAAGGGATGCCTGTGGCAAGCCTTTTAGCTGGACGTGAGTGCAAAAGCACCCAGCCTTCCTCCGATTTCTAGCAGCTTGTATCCAGAGCCATGATTCCTCTGTCAGTGGAGGTAAAAACAGAGCCAGAGGAGTCATCTTGCACCCAAGGCTGCGGGGGGCAGTGGGTGTTGCACACGCATCTAGATCAAGGGAAGTAATAGTGCCACTGTATTCTGCTCTGGTCAGACCTCACCTGGAGTACTGTGTCCAGTTCTGGGCACCACAATTCAAGAAGGACACTGACAAACTGGAACGTGTCCAGAGGAGGGCAACCAAAATGGTCAAAGGCCTGGAAACGATGCCTTATGAGGAACGGCTAAGGGAGCTGGGCATGTTTAGCCTGGAGAAGAGGAGGTTAAGGGGTGATATGATAGCCATGTTCAAATATATAAAAGGATGTCACATAGAGGAGGGAGAAAGGTTGTTTTCTGCTGCTCCAGAGAAGCGGACACGGAACAATGGATCCAAACTACAAGAAAGAAGATTCCACCTAAACATTAGGAAGAACTTCCTGACAGTAAGAGCTGTTTGACAGTGGAATTTGCTGCCAAGGAGTGTGGTGGAGTCTCCTACTTTGGAGGTCTTTAAGCAGAGGCTTGACAACCATATGTCAGGAGTGCTCTGATGGTGTTTCCTGCTTGGCAGGGGGTTGGACTCGATGGCCCTTGTGGTCTCTTCCAACTCTATGATTCTATGATTCTAAGGCCAAGCAGGGAGCCCAGCATGGTTCAGTTTTCCTCAGTCATGCTCAGAAGGAGCCAACCATTGAACAATACCATGCTTGGCCCCCTCTTCCCCCTCAATATCAAGCGGGCCCAGCTCCCTGCCGGCAAATATTGAGGGATCTGAACACTCCACCATCCTTAGGAGTTGGTGCGCCTGAACATAACCATCATGGCGAGTAGGTGTAACCCACCCCAAAGTACCTACTGATGTGCTACAGAGGGGGTGCTGTTCCTCACAACACTGCTGGAGATTACTGTATTTTCCCGTGTATAAGATGCCCCCATGTATAAGACGACGCCTATATTTTTGAACCCCAAATTAAGAAATAAATTTTTTAAACATCAAACAGAACAAGTTTGAGCTTTTTTTTGGGGGGGGGGAGTCTGCCAAAGTTAAAGGTAAAGGGACCCCTGACCATTAAGTCCAGTCGTGGATGACTCTGGGGTTGCGGTGCTCATCTCGCTTTACTGGCTGAGGGAGCCGGTGTACAGCTTCTGGGTCATGTGGCCAGCATGACTAAGTCACTTCTGGCGAACTACAGCAGCACACGGAAACACCGTTTACCTTCCCGCCAGAGCGGTACCTATTTATCTACTTGCACTTTGATGTGCTTTCGAACTGCTAGGTTGGCAGCAGCAGGGACCGAGCAACGGGAGCTCACCCTGTCGCGGGGATTCGAACCAACCGTCAACCTTCTGATTGGCAAGCCCTAGGCTCTGTGGATTAGACCACAGTGCCAACCGCGTCCCTTCTGCCAAAGTTAGAGTTGCCATATTTCAAGAGCCTGAGCCCGAGGCCTGGCTGCCTGTGCCAAAGCCAGAGCCCGAACCCTTGTGCATTCACCATCTGTGTAAAAGACAACCCCCAATTTTTGGCTATCTCCCCTCCAGCAAAAAAACATCGTCTTATGCACAGAAGAATACGGTACCTCCAGCATCAAAGGCAGGAGGATGCTAGTTGAGGGGGATCATCGTAAACATAGAAGTCCTATTGTGGGTTTCCTGGAGGCATCTAGATGGCAAACTGAGAGAGTAGAACATTGGATCAAGGATAGTGAACAGTCTTGAATGGTCTCTGTAGTTTAAACATTTGTGATGCCCTAACTTTTGATCAGGACCATTGAGGAAAGGTCAACAGGTACCTGCGTGGTGGGTCCAGAATGATCTTTTGTTTCTGGAAAATAAGCAAAGGGGATAGCTGGCTTTGTAGGCCACATATCATTGAGTCCTGAAGATATCTATTGCCACTAAAACATTTTTGTTTAGGCAAGCCTACCCAGATGTGGAATTTTAGCAAGCAGTTTTGGCATAGAGCTTTATTATGTCTGTTTGTTTTAAGACCACTGCTTTTATTGATATTTTGATGAATGTTGTGTCAATCTGCTTTTAATATTTGATTTTATCACTATTTTTTAAATTGGACAGGAACTTGCGCAAAATTGCTTAGGGGCTTTTGCCGATTTACGCTAGCGTCAAACAAAAAGTAAAACAAAACAAAACACAAAAATGAAATGCTTATTAATTTTTCACAAGGACTTTTTAAAAAATGCAAAGTGTTGTGTAAATATGGTGAACTAAAGTTCAGATTGGAGAAAAAGTGAGAAGCTGAGGCCACATCCATATGCCATACATTTAAAGCACTTTTATACCACTTTAACAGCCATGGCTTCCACTAAAGGATCCTGGGAACCACAGTTTGTTATTCCCAGTACCATGAACAAACTACGGTTCTCCCAGGGTTCTTTGGGGGAAGCCATGCCTTTTAAAATGGTATAAAAATGCTTTGCTTGTACACCTAAAACTGACAGATTTGTCCATCTTTATTTGAAAACCTCTTTGTTTTCCAAAACAATTTCCCATGCTGCATGGGCTCTTGAAGACTTGAAAGACTAAGGCTTCATTCACATCGCAGTTTCCCTGATGCTTTCCTAACTGTTCTTTCCTTTATTATACAGTCAAACCTCAGTTGTCAAACGTAATCCATTCCAGAAGCCCGTTCGGCTTCCGAAATATTCGACAACTGAAGCGCAGCTTCAGATTGGCTGTAGGAGCTTCCTACACTCAAGCGGAAGTTGCACTGGACATTCGGCTTCCGAAAAACGTTCAAAAACCAGAGCATTTACTTCTGGGTTTTCGATGTTCAGGAGCCAAAACGTTCCAAAACAAAGGCATTCAGGAGCTGAGGTATGACTGTATATGGGCGCTTGCACAATGTAAAAGCCACTTCCAGAAACCTAGTGGAATCCAGTAGAAGTTCAGCGCTTATTTCCGTGTTTATTGGTCCCAGAAATAAACATGTTTGTGACCCCATGAACCCAGAAAACCATGGAAGCGATGGCCTTTGGGGTGGCAAACATTCCATCCCTGCTGTTTTCACAGGAGAACAAAAGTATGTATATGCAGAAAGCACAGGAGCCAACTCCTAGGGGCCAAGAGTTCTTCAGCCCCCCCTCCATAAAATATTTGAGGGGGCCGCCTCCACCAAAGTTGATGGGCATGCCCTTCAAATAGTGTGTGCACACTGTGTCATGTGATCAGTTATGTGGGGCGGGGCTTACTCCCCCCAAAAAAAATATTTCATTCGAGTTGGCACCTCTGGCAGAAAGTATGAGGGAGTAGTGGCATTGTCCAATGACACTCGTAGCTGTGCCACACCAAAACCCACAGCTATGAATAAAATTTAGTGCAGTATGTCAGTACAGTGGTACCTCGGGTTACAGATGCTTCAGGTTACAGACTCCGCTAACCCAGAAATAGTACCTCGGGTTAAGAACTTTGCTTCAGGATGAGAACAGAAATCGTGCTCTGGCAGCGCGGCAGCAGCGGGAGGCTCCATTAGCTAAAGTGGTACCTCAGGTTAAGAACAGTTTCAGGTTAAGAACAGACCTCCAGAACGAATTAACCTGAAACTGTTCTTAACCTGAGGTACCACTTTAGCTAATGGAGCCTCCCGCTGCTGCCGCGCTGCCAGAGCACGAGGTACCACTGTATAGCATTCAAAAAGCCACAGAACCACAATGTAACAGGTACTGTAGCATAGAAAGAAATGTTGGAAAATGGGAAATAAGAGCTGGCATTATAATCAAGAAAAACCAACGGAGACTTCCCTGCGTCTGAATGCACCCAAAGACCTTCTCTGAGCTTGCAGAACTGGCTGCACTGTCCTGCGGATCAGGGCCACGGTGATCTCACTTGTCAAAAGGGCTTTTCCGAAAACCTGCTTGTCCACCTCCCCCCCCCCCCCGCCCTAAATCCACAGGATGAAAACACTGCAAGGCTTAAGAAAGTCAAGCTGGAGTTTATTTTCTTCCGTGAGATTCATTTTTAAGCATTCGCTTTTTCAGCTGCTTTGCAGTCCCTCAGGAGCCGGGCTGTAGTTAAAAGGCGAAATTGGGAGTGTGTTAAAGCATGCTTGAAACAGAACATGTTGCACCCACCCTCCCTCCTCCAATATTTATGGCTTTTAATAGGCAATTTTAAGACACTGCCGTTTGAATATATAATTAACAGGTGGAGAGCTCAGAGTTTCCTTTGGGGGCTTGAACCTACAACTTTACGGGGATTTCAAGAGATAGCATAAGTAGTGTGTTATGTTTTATTTGCCTACTGTGATGCAGAGTTGTTATAGAAACCAGCAACACTGCCAGAGGGTCACTCAGGAAAAATATGGTTATTGGCTGGTGCCGGGATATGGAGCCAAATTCTTTCTTTGCATTTATTTATTTTTCTGCCAATTTGCTCACTGCTTGCTGACAACTCGCAAGAACCCAGCACACGCCCCCTTGGTGCTTGTGTTCCACTAGCCGGGACAGAAAGAGAGATTTCTATTCTTGCTTTCAAAATAAATAAAAAACACAATTGTTTCATTGATTTCATTAACTAGAAGAAGTCATTTTTGAAGCAGGCATAGGGGAAGCAATTCTGGGTGGGACAAGGGCTGGTTTTGACTCCTGGCTGGCTGCAAGTTGCTGGCTTCTGCTCTAGAAAATCAACCAGTCCTCTTTTTCTGGACACTTTCTGGGACACTCTCCATCCCTTCTGCCCAAGGCCACACCTCTTACAGCTCCTGTTTTTTTGCTTGGCTGGAATGTGTTATCATTATTAGGTTGCAGCCTACCAAGTCCTACTGAGATTGGTCCAGATTCAGCTAAGACGTTTTGCTAGCAGAAACCCATGCAAGGACTTCTGCTCACACAATGGGGCTATTCTTTTTCACCTCTGCCCTCATGCCCCTTATATGATTTCAGGCAGTCCAGAGAACCCCCAGAACAGCACATGGTCCTGAAAGACCTACATTGGCTCCCAGGACATTTCTGAGCTTAATTCAAAGTGTTGGTGCTGACCTTTAAAGCCCTAAAAGGGCTCGGCCCAGTATACCTGAAGGAGCATCTCTACCCCCATCATCCGGCCTGCACACTGAAGTCCAGCTCCGAGGGCCTTCTGGTGGTTCCCTCACTGTGAGAAGTGAGGTTACATGGAACCAGACAGAGGGCCTTCTCGGTTGTGGTGCCCACCCTGTAGAATGCCGTCCCACCTTAGGTTAAAGGAAAAGAAAGGATTACAATTAGATTAAATTAAGGGTGAAGATTTGCTGAACTAAATATTTGAAATTGGAATGCAGAAAGGGGAGGTATGAGGAGGTCGGTGAAGTAAGTTTTAAGAGAATAAGGATTTGAAATTATATTTGTTTGTCTTTGTGTGTGTTTGTTTGTATTGTGTTTGATTTTATAATTTGTGAAAATTTAATAAATATCTTAAAAAAAAAAATAGAATGCCGTCCCACCAGATGTCAAGGAAATAAACAACTATCTGACTTTTAGAAGACATCTGAAGGCAGCCCTGTTTAGGGAAGTTTTTAATGTTTGATGTTTATCGTGTTTTTAATATTCTGTTGGGAGCTGCCCAGAGTGGCTAGGGAGGCCCAGCCAGATGGGTGGGGTATATATCATCATCATCATGGTGGTGGTAAGGGGTGTCATTCTGTCTGCCAAGCTGAAGTGCTTGTACTGTCGCAGCCATTTCCATTGCACTACATTGAAATCCTCCCAGTGAAATTCATGGACTTAAGTTAGTCATGTTCATTAACTTTAATGAATCTATTCTGAGTAGGACTACCATTGGACAGTGGCATAGCGTGAGAGGGGCAGAGAAGAGGTGGCCCCGGGCACCTTAGAGGGGTGCAACCAGGGTTTGTCTGAGCTCCTGCGGCCTTTCAGAGCCATGGGGAGCCTTCGGAGCTGTGGTACACGTCTCTACCCCAACTGCCCAGTCCACCAGAGGGGCTCACCCTTTGCCCCACCCCTGGCACCAGCAACCCATGATATGCCACCGCCATTGGATGTAACCCATCACCATCACATTTTTATATGACTTACTTGCCAAAATACCTTCCAGTCCACTGATTCCCTGAACTCTGATAGTGCCTCTTGCTTGTGTGGGTGGCAGATAGAGAAGCATGTGTGAGTATGAAGAAGCTAGCTGACTGTACAAAGCTAAAATTCACATTTGCTGTTCAGCTCACTGTGTCCTGTCCACCAAAGGCATGTGTCCCTCAAGAGATTGCTCAGATGAGAATTCAGCCCTTGGGCTAAAAAAGGTTCCCCCATGCCTGATCCATAGCCCATCGTGACTAGTACCTATTGACAGCCACATCTGAATGGATGGGGCTGTTGTTGTGTGAAATCACCCATATGATTTCAATTGTAACATGTGGAAGGAAGTAGCAGGGGGAATCGCGAACCAGTTTCCATAACAAAAGGCACCTGTAAATCATCAGCAAATTGTGTGCGACTAGGTGCCAATGCACAGTGGCGCAGGAAGCCCGCAGTTGCGCACACAAGCAAATGTTCAGCCACCAGCGAGGTGATAACAGAGAAGAAATGAGCCTATGCACAGACTTGCATTCCTTGGAGAGAGTGCTCTGGGGAGAGAGGAGTGCTCAGAAGATGGAGGGGAGACTCCTCATTCTTGGGGACAGAGGAGGAAGGGAGAAGGAGACAGTGGAATTGGTAGGTGTCTGGAGATCTGTCACAGCCTCTGGCTCCTCCTCCTCAGCTGCCTCACTCTCACTTAAACCTATTGCTTGCTCAGCCTCCAACCCATCTGCCCCATATTCCTCCTCTTGACCTGAATCTCACCACCTTTCTCCTGGCTTGGAGCCTTCCACTTCTTATATTTCCCCTGGCTGTAGCTTCCCACCATTCCTCCTGATCTAGGCAGTCCCTGACACTTACTGTGCAAAGGTATAATTTACACCCATTGCTCCTCCCACTTTTGCTGCTGCTGCTCCACCTACTACCAGCCCCTGGAAGGTTGCCCAGACAGGAATGTGGCCCTGAGAAAGTGTTCTCCTTCAAAGACAGCTTCAAGTACGTACATCCTCAATATCCAGACTAATAAGGCTATGCTGAAATTTCACGTACACTTTCCTAAATTCCCTAGCATATTCTCCCTACTCCTTAAAAAAGAAAATGAAAACAGGAGCTTCTTCCCTTACTGAGTCTCCCCAGGGAATGCTTCCTGTCTGCCACACATACTTCTTAGAATGTGTTGGGAGCATCACTCCCAGGTAGCGGTGGATGATAAATTTGATCCGGGATGCATTTAAAGCCGAATCAATCAAATCTGCAATTTCCAAAACTATATCCAAACCTAAACACCGCTATCCTTTGAAATTCTCAAAAAATGCATTAAAATGAAGATCTTATTGAAAACAAACATACAAAAATGCATTATATTAGGGGGAGTTGCTTGCAAAAATGCATACATTATTCAAAACTCCATATAAAGTTGTGTTTATTGGGATAAATTCACATTTAAATGCCAATAAATTCTCATAAGGATTTTAAAACAAAAAACAAAAACGCAAATTGCGGCAAAAATTGGAGATTGCATTCAGGATTGGGAAGTATGAGAAGCTGAGGGAACCAAAATTGGCAGATCCATCCCTAATGCTACGGCAATCCAAAATTCATGGGCAGTTATAGACAGAGCCCCACACCTCAGTAAATTGTGTGGAGCTTTCATTTTAAAAAGTGGCTGACTCAAAAGCAGGGGTCAGCAAACTTTTTCAGCAGAGGGCTGCTGTCCCTCAGACCTTGTGGGGGGCCAGATTATATTTTGTGTGTGGGGGGGGGGGGAATGAACGAATTCCTATGTCCCACAAATAACCCAGAGATGCATTTTAAATCAAAGCACACATTCTACTCATATAAAAACACCAGGCAGGCTCCACAAATAACCCAGAGATGTGTTTTAAATAAATTCTACTCATGTAAAAACACGCTGATTCCCGGACCATCCGCGGGCTGGATTTAGAAGGTGATTGGGCCAGATCCAGCCCCTGGGCTTTAGTTTGCCTACCCATGCTCAAAAGGTTAAGTAGGGTAAGGGAAAACCATCTGTAAAATGTCTCCCTCCCTTCTTCCTTTCATTTCGCTCCTTCCAATAATTAAAAAAGAAATATTCAGCATTCCTCTAATTTCAGTTATTGTCACCATTCCATTTCTGTCCCATTTTCCCCTCCAAGGAGCTCAATTGGTGTACATGGATCTTTCCCCTCTCCGTTTTCTCCACACAACAGCCCTGTGAGGGAAGTTAGGAAGAGAGATGGTGACTGGAACTAGGTCACACAGTGATACTCAGGGCTGAGTGGGGATCGGAACACTTGTCCCAGCCCAGCACTCTAACCACTACACAACACTGCCTCTCACAGTTACCACACTGTGGGGAACAACTGTGGCTAGGCTATCTCTGCCTAGTAAGGGCTGCAGCCATCATTCATCTCCAAACTATGTTTGTCTGCTAGTTCAAAGGTGCCATGAAACGAAGGTCCCTCCAGTCTTCCCATTGATTTTCTTCTATAACCATCTTGGCCAGTAGGTGGGGTTCCAGTCCTATTTTACCCAAACACCCTGGGAATCCCCTTTTCTCGCCTACATGTTTCTTGCTCCCGATTCCCCATCTCTCACTAATATGCCCAAGCTGGCCACATCTGGAAATGTTTGATTTGATATAGTGTCGTTTTACATTGCAGAAATGAGCGTAAGCGGTTTTTTAACCCACCAAGTGAGAAATGTGATCTGGGTTTTACTACCAACCCTTTAAATAAAAACCAGAGTGCTTTATTAAACCATTATCTATCAAGGATGTATGGAGAGAGTTAGAAAGATCCCAGGATCATAATCAATATTGAAATTGACACTTATCTGTCTACTGTCTGGGTCAAACAGCATGCTTTCCCCCCTTTACTTTCAGAGCTGGAGACAGAAAAAAAGAATTCTACCACTCTCTTGAAATTTATTTGTGAACACAGTGCAAACTAAAAACTAGGGCAGTCAACAAATGAAATGATTTCAGTTTATTAATCACCTGTCTTTTAAAGTAGTTAATCAATCCTTTAACTGAGTAAATTGGGATTGTACAAAAAAACAGAATATAAATTTCTTTCCCACCATGTTTCAGAAGTGGGAGATCATTTACAAGTCAATAAACAAAACTACTAGTCATTTTTAGAAGGTGAAGCCATGTCTTTTCATTTTGCCACTAAAATTTAATCCAGATAAAGACTAGAAACAAGTTCAGAGGGTTCCTCCTCAAGCAAATTATATGAGGATTTCTGGGGGCTAACAAAAAGATTTCGATAAGACTTTCCTCCCTTTCCAGAGCATCATATTAGTATCAAAGTTCCCTTTTTAAAAAAGTATGGGTTTGCATCTAATGAAGTCTGATTCAGACTAGTCCCAATAAAATTAATGAACCCAAGTTAGTTGCAATGTGTCTACTCTGGCTAGCACTAACAATGGACCTATGGTCTAAGGGTCCATCAATGCAGCCACCTTAGAGCATAGGTCCAGTGCTATGTAGTCCTACCAAAGTAGATCCAGATGTCAGGAAGCAGCTTATCTATGAATGCCCTAAGCACATTGCCTTGAGTTCAGCCATGGAAGAAAGGTAAGATATAAATGTTCCCTCCTCCTTGCTGTGTTGTCCCTTGATGAACTTCCTGTGACAGTGACCTTGGACTGTTTGTTGACCTTGATTCTGAAATATATTTTGACCTAGACTGATTTCCCTGTGCTTGATTTTGGTTTGTTGGGACAGCGCTGTACTAGCAATAATGTCTGCACTGGTGAATACTATGGAAAGGGTCTAGCAACAACAACAACAACTCCTGGCAGCCAACCTCTGAAGGCAGTAGTTGACAGCTACTGGCAACACACCATTCCTTTCTTAAGAGAGATGCTCTGGTTGTCCATTTGCCCCTGGGCTGGGTTCAAAGGTCATGTGTTAATGCCCACAGCCCAAACAACTTGGGCCCTAAGAACTGCCTGACTCCTTGTGCTTCACCTTGACAAGTGAGACACGGGATCATAGAATTGTGATCTAGTACAACTCCCTGCAATGCAGCAATCACAGCTAAAGAATCCCTGACAGATGGCCACTCAACCTCTGCTTTAAAACCTTTAAGGAAGAAGAGTCTGCCACCTTCTACAGTAGTCCTTTTCACCACTGAACAGTTCCTGTCAGAAAGTTCTTCCTAATGTTTAGCCGGAATGTCTTTCCATGCCCTTTGAAGCAATTGGTTCAGGTCTTACCCTTTTATTAATAACATTGGTTCAGGTGCTATCTTCTGGAGCAGCAGAAAACAAGCTTGCTCCATCTTCCATGGAACCGCTCCAGATATATGAAAACAGTTATCACATCACATTTCCTCTTATTTATACTAAACATGCCCAATTCCCTCAACCATTCCTCACCAGACCCTTTCCAGACCTTTGATTATCTTGGTCATTATCTCGCTGCACATGTTCCAACTTGTCAATATCCTTCTTAAATGGTGCTGCCTAGACACAGGCCTCTAGGTGAGGTTAGACTAAGCAACAGGTCTTGCAGGACTCACAGGTGCGATGGTAAGACTCCCTTCCTGAAATAATATGGGGACTGGATTTCTCAGAAATTTGTACTTTTTCAAATTTTATGATGGAGCTTCTCCAGCCAAATAAAGTGTACATAAAATGCATACCTAAAGGGGAAGTGTGCCTAGAAAGGCATATATTAATGGAAATTGTGTACAAAAATATCATCTCACCCCTTACACACCGAATTGATCAGTGTGCTCCGCAGGCCTTCTGCAAATACCATCTTATAAGGAGGTCAGTTCTGTATGATACAATAACTGGGCCTTTAGTGTGGTGGCACCCAGTGTTTGGAACTCTTTCCTTTTCCATATCAAGCAGGTGCTGTCTCTGTTGACTACAGGAGACCTTCCTTTTTTTCATCAATCCCTTTAAGTGGAGAACTTTTTCCCACTCTGTATCATATTTGAAAACGTTTTTACACTTGGAATTGTTTTTAATCTTGATGTTTTTACCGTGAAGTTATTCATAAATTGAATCAAACAAATAAAAAGGCATTATATTAAGGAAAACTGCTTGCAAAAACTACATTTTAAGGCACATTTTTATATTAGGAGAAAGTTTCCCTGAAATGCTGACAAACTTTGGGTGCAGCAAAACTGCAACCTGGTGTGCAAATATGAAGAACTGAACTTCGGGTTGAAAAAAAAGGGAAACCAAGAGAAACTGACATTGACAAATTTGTCCATCCCTGTTGCACTCTGGTAAAACACCATACATAAATGTGATGCTGACGTAACCATGTGTACAGTTACATCACAGGAGACTTTTCTTTCTTTTTTCGCCAGTGCTTATCAATGTGCTTTGGCAAACTAGAAAGATCTCAACAAACCAGGTTGTGTCCGGAGAGAGCAACAAAGGTGTTGAAGGACCTGGAGACCAAGCCCTATGACAAGGGTGGGGACCTTGTGAGCCACCAGATGTTGGGCTCCAATTTCCATTGGTCCAAGCCAATATGGCCAATGGGAGGAGAGGATGGGAGCTGAGGTCCAGCAATATCTGGAGGACCACAGGTTCCCTGCCTCTGGGTAAGAAGAAGCCCACCACAACCTGGTCCTCTCCAGGTGTTGTTCAACTCCAACTCCCATTAACCCCAGGCAGCATGGCCAGTGGTCAGGGGTGATGGGAGTTGTAGTCCAGCAACATCTATGAAGATCCACAGATTTCCCACCCCAACATAATGGAATTTTCAGTTTGCACATGCAATTTCCTTTAGGTTAGGGAACCCTACTGGCCATACTGGCTGGAGCCTGTACTTGAAGGCTTCAGAAACCTCTGAGGCTGCCACTTCTTCCTTTATTTTGAAATGAAGCCAATACATGAGGTCAGCAAACCTACCTCCAGATGTTGTTGGACTCCAACACCCATCAGCCATCAAGAACAGCAGTGAGATGAAGGAGAAGGAAACAAACCGGCAGTGCTGCGGTCTGTATTGCTTGTAAGTCAGAAGCAATGGTGTGGTGGTCTGAGGCCATGGAGAAGGTCAAAGACCCAGCAGGGTCCATGCCTCCAGTGTACTAGAGCTCAGCAATTGGCATGAAAGGAGGGTTTTTCTAGTCAAGGAGAAGAAGACTTCTCACACCCTGCATTGATTGGAGTCAATTAGAGTGAAAGGAAGTGAGTCCACCACTGAGAATTGGCTCCTAGGGTCACTCTGGAGAAGGTGTAAGGGGAGACCATCAAGGAGTTGTTCTACATGCTCTAAAGCGAAGCGTTTGGGGATGCTGAAAAACACACAAACTTTCAAGTTTCAAGAGAATGGTTTTCAAGTCCTGTTACATACAATGGACCTTTAAAGAAAACACAACTTAAGTTCCTTTGAAAGAAGGTATTGGAGCTCTCAAAATCATTTCCTCCTGTTTGTGCATCTAGCTAAAATTTAACACACGGAGCTCTGCATTGCTCACTGCAGTGCATCATAATTATTCTAAAATTATAGAATTCTGATTACACAATGAGTGTGTCGTTAAGGGAGTGTGGCTACGACTATCATAGAGGGACCCTGCACTTCTGAATTTGCTACTACACTGCTGGTCAGAAGGCAGGCAAGTAGGGTCTGGATGAGGGCAGACTGAGGTTGGTGGGGCAGAAACCCACTTTCTCTAACAGCAGTGTCCATTGGGCCGGCTGGATTTCTGACATGTTTTCCAGGAGGTACGCTACCTGAATTGCAAGACTCTCCTTTCTTGCTCTATCAAAGAAAGTAAACAAGCAACTCTGATCACAGGCACTGTGTGAATTATGGTCAAGAAAGGCAGTGGGCTGCGGGCGGTAGGGTTGGAGGAGCAACCCAATTTGACATGCATTTTTGCCCTGATGTTGCATTTCCAAGTTCATATTACTCTAGTCTGATTAAATTGCACCGCTCTTAATAAAGCTGAGATGCCATACGGCTCTTGATGTAACTGTACCTTCCAGAAGCCTCAGAACAGGGATTTCATATAAGCTAGGGTAGGGCTAATATCTCGTTTTAAATCTGTGAAAAATTGGTATGTCCAATTAGTGCCCTTAGGCTGGTCGATAATCAATTGTTCCCGATATTGTTATTACACAGAGTTGTTAAATATATAAAAAAAGCAGAAAAATAATCCAGAAATGGCTAACACCGGTATCCTAAAGGATCTTAAACAAACAGTGCATAATACCACAAATAAAATGGTTTAATATATATATTAGTTGCAGCAGGACACTTCTTAGGTCAGGAGCATCCAAGCTGGTGTCTTCCAGATATTTCGGACTACAACTCCCATCATCTTTGGCCATTGGTCATGCTGGCAAGGAGTGATGGGAGTTATAGTCCCAAACATCTGGAGGGCATCAGGTTGACCCATTTACCAAAAAAATAAGAATATAAGAAGAGCACTGCTGGATCATGCCAATGGCCCATTAAATCCATCATCAAGTTCTCATCGTGGCCAACCAGATGCCTGCTGGAAACCATAAAGCAGGATTCAAGCAGAAGAGCTCTCTCCTCACCTGTGGCTTCCAGCAACTGGTATTTCATTGGAGGGTGAGGACAGGACAAAGACCGCTTGGCCCCTAGGCGTTGGCACCTATGATTTGGGAGTTTGATTTTCAATTCCTTTCCTAATAGTTCCTAGCACGGAATTTGCCTTTTTCATGGCTGGTGTGCACAATGACTTCAGTCATTGCCTCCCAAAGTTTAGAAGAAGGAAGGAAGAAGAGCCAAACTGATGAGCTACTGTTGTCCCCCCCCCAAAAAAAAAGAGTTCTTTGGTTTAGGGGCCCTGACTGAAAAGGCCCTGTCCACTGACCAGGTAAAGAAGAGGTATCAGTCCATAAACAAGACACTCAGGATGGAGATGGCCAAGTGTAGTGTTGGAAAGCCATAGCTTAGATGAGCAGGAAGATAGAATTATCCCTCCCTCGATGAAACAGCCATCCAGCCTTCCAAACAGCTCACTAACTTGTATTTCACAAATTCTACGCAAAACAAACAAGCAAAACAGCTCAGCTTCTCAAACGGAGGCAACACTTCGCCTTATCCTTGCCTCCTCCTGCTACACAAAAGCTCAGCCCCTTTCTCTGGTACAAACCACTCTGACCTTTCCCAATAGTGATAAGTGAAATAACATTTCGCCATATTGTAAAATTAGTGGCACGACAGGCGCTACAAACTGAAACCATCGTGAGCTTCGCTTTCATCAAGTCAGGAGGAGGGGGAGTTTGCTGATCTCCGAGGTACACAATCCTTGATTTGCTGTCAACTCTTCTTGACATGCCCTGCTGCCTGCAGTGGATTGGCCGGGGGGAAATTTATATCACCCTGTCACAGCCAATAGAAACCTGGTGTTTCTTGAGTCATTGTTTAGTTACAGTGACAGAACCCTGATAGGCTGAAGTCGTATGATTTATGGGGTTTTGCTGAAGAATAACTGAGTTTTATCAGAACATAATGATGTGGTACTAATGCTCATTGCCAGGCAACTTGGCTGACCAGTTTTAAAAAGGTCGGCATTTGACCTTGCCAGAATTTAAGTAGAACTCATTGTGGAGGAGGCAAAGCAGAGCTTGGGTATTCATCAGGAATAAAATCCAAAGCATATTTCTCTACCTCCCATCTCAGCAATGATCACCAATGAAGGATCCCCCCCCCCATATTTATAGAAGGGTTTGTGTGTGTTTTTGCAAAGTATACAAACAGATACAATGTATAAGTGAAGAAGAATGAACACAGAGGACTCACCAAAAGGAAACGTAGGCTGAGTGTTTATTCACAAACTCTAGCGTTACAACGAATTTTTGCATATTCACAATTAAAATGGAAAGGACTTTATAATCCTCATATGCTGTTTTTGTTTTAGCATCTGTAGTCTCAATCCAGCAACCAATACTGCATGGGAATTGTATTCAGCCACATAAAATTTTGATATGCAGGTGGAGGAATCTAGGCCTCTTGTTGGATTACATAAATTGGGAGAAGGTAGCAAAGACTTTTCAGTTTGACTCCTCTGGAGAGGACTAGCCCAAGACATTGTGGCACCCGAGGCAAACCACAAAACAGTGCCCCCACCCTGCTAGGGTAGAAGGGATGAGTGAAGATATCATACCCTCCAACATTTCTCTGATGAATATAGGGAAGTCCCATTCCATAATGACAATTTTAGTATTCATACCCCACACATCTTACTGGGTTACAGCCACTCTGGGAAGCTTTCAATATATATACAGTCAAACCTCAGTTCCCAAATGCATCTGTTATCATATGTTTTGGCTCCAAAAATCCAGAAGTAAGTGTTCTGGTTTTTGAACTTTTTTCGGAAGCCAAACGTCCGACGCAGTTTCCGCTAGAGTGCAAGAAGCTCTTGCAGCTAATCAGAAGCTGCACCTCAGTTGTCAAAAGTTTCGGAAGCTGAACAGGCTTCCAGAAAGGATTACGTTCGACAACCGATGTTTGACTGTAAAAACATAAGTCAACATTTAAAAAACCAAAACCCTTCCCTATACAGGATTGCCTTCAGATGCATAGCTGTCAACTTTTCCCTTTTCTTGCGAGGAATCCTATTCGGAATAAGGAACTTCCCTTTAAAAAGGGAAACGTTGACAGCTATGTTCAGATGGCTTGGGGATCGGATAACTCCATATCCTCCAACATTTTTCCAGTGAAAATAGGGACATCCTAAGGAAAAGTGGGACATTCCAGGATCAAATCAGAAACCGGGACGGCTTCTCTAAATCAGGGATGTCCCTGGAAAACAGGGACACTTGGAGGATCTGAGATCTATATCAGAAACAAGGAAGGATTAATATATCCATCCAGATCAAGCGAGTGAGTAAAAATCTACATTGGGAACAAGGGGTGAGGGAATCAAAGTGATTGTTGAAGTGGGAATCAAATACCACTTGGAGTGTGTGCTCCAAATCTTGCTGAAAGGCAGGGCTGCTGAGGAGGAGACAGATCTGGCCTCCAAGGAGCCCACTGCAGCTGTCTCTGCCACCGTAGCAGTAGCAGCCAGTGATGCATTCCAGATCTTCTGCCCCTGTGAATTCTGCCACCTGAGGCAGTTGCCTCACCTTGTTGCACAGATGGGCCAGGCCTGTCCCTCAGACATCTCTCCTACCCCATTAACTTTTCTGCTTCAGCCAACCTCCAAGCTCTGGTCCTCCAGCCTTTGAAAGAAAGTTCATAGAATCCTGTGGTCTCCTGGAAGATTATTTAGATCTTCAGGCTGAAAAATGTTCCCCAAAGTTTGCCCAGGGTGAATGTGTGACAAGCAGTGATACAGCCATTTGTGAGGAGCACACACACACCCTCACACACTCAAAACTATTGTAAAATATATCCTCACCCCCTAGTGAAGTTCAGTGAAATGGCCCCGATTTCTCAGGTCATGAAGAGGGCAGAGAATTGTGATAGGCTGTTTGCGCACAGCTCTGATTTTAACACAGGGTTTTCGATTTTTGAAACCTTTTCAAAATACCTTTCACTTCAAGTGCTTAGGAAGTTGTGTGTGTTGAACTTTAACACTCACGATCTTCGGTTGTATCCAATGCTAGGCCTATTCAAGAGAAGACGTTTTGAAATGAATCGACATGACATACGTAGATCTTTTAATGTCAGTGGATCTACTGTGAGTAAAATGTAATTGGCTGCAACTCACTAACACTGATAATAAATAATGTGATTTTTGTTTCTATACTTCATATTGCATAGCTACTACCCGAAGACATTTGTCCTCTAAAATTTTATCAGTATGTGAAATCTTTTAGGCTCACCATATGCCTGTTTCCAACATAGGTTTCGGCTTGTATCTCCTAGTGATGACCCACTTCACATTTAACACATATCATGAAGCAATACCCCAAAGCTTTTGATATTGTTGCAATGTTTCCTCTCTCTGATGGGCAGGGGCACCGACTTCTAGGGGCTGAACCCCTTTGGGATATATTTGTTAGTGGGTGAATGTGGCCTCCCTCAATGGGCATCACATGTGACATCACGACATCATGCATGACTCCTGGATGCAACGCTGTAGAACAAGCCAGCAATGGGGCAGCTCCTCCTCCTTCTCCTGCCATAGAGGGGAAGCAGCTCCCAGGAGCAACAGTAGGTTGCCAGAAATGGATGAGACAAGGAAAGTTCTTACCAATGTCTTTTATTCAATATTCATCACAGAGAGAGGCTTAGAACTGCAGCCTCTTGGAGCAATGGTGTTGCTCTGAGTAATCTCCACCCCTCTTATCTCCTCAATCGTCAACAGCACCACCCACCTTACGGTTGCTGCTTAGGGCCATTGTACTGGCTTGGGTCTCTCCCACACATGTGAGACGACTCCGGAAATTAATTATTTCAGATTTATTAGCCAAATAACAAAGCCCCAGGTCAGAGCTCAGCTAATCTTCATCATCCTAAATGGCCTTGGTCCTGTATACCTGAAGGAGTGTCTCCACCCCCATCATTCAGCCCGGACACTGAGGTCCAGCGCCAAGGGCCTTCTGGCGGTTACCTCATTGCGAGAAGTGAGGTTACAGGGAACCAGACAGAGGGCCTTCTTGGTAGTGGCGCCCACCCTGTGGAATGCTCTCCCAGCAGATGTGAAGGAAATAAACAGCTATCTTATCTTTAAAAGACATCTAAAGGCAGCCCTGTTTAGGGAAGTTTTTAATATTTAATTCTGTGTTGTTTTTAACACTCGATTGGGAGCCGCCCAGAGTGGCTGGGGAAACTCAGCCAGATGGGCGGGGTATAAATAATATATTATTATTATTATTATTATTATTATTATTATTATTATTATTATTATTATTATTATTATTATATCCTCAGATAGCACAGTTGCCGAAACTAAGCTCTGCCTCCTTTTCCCCCAACAGGAAAACCCCCACTTCGCTTCCTGTTAGTTTCACGCTTCTCATTTAATCTCGTGAGACTACGAGATCGGAGAGATTGTACTCCAACTATTTCTCTGTCTGTTTCACTATTTGAGCTCTGCAGCTGCTTTTCGGCTCTCTGTGTCTCTGTGTGTACAAAGGTCAAATTCCTGTGGCTGACTGCTTCTCCCCCCCTCTTCCACTGTATCTGTCTCGTCTCTGCCTGTCAGAGAGTCCAGTTCTATGACAGTCATCTATCTCTGAGCACTTTGCTCTCCTACTTTCAATGCTTGCTGGGTTCTGGGAGAAGGGGGGGTCTGGAATGCTTTCTAGTGATAACCTGTCAGCCAGCTCTGCCTCCTTGTCCTCCTCTACTCCCATCATTTCCCAACTATTCCCCCCTCCTCTGCCTCTGAGCTGTGACCTTCCTCAAACCACTGTTGTAAACCTATACAGTCTTCCTCTTCTCTGGAAGGGTCAGGCTGGGGAGGCAGTCTCCACCATTCCTCCTCTGTCCAGTCCCTGACAATCTGGGAGTTGCGTCCAGTGTCCAGGCGTCATACACAACCTTGTGATGTCACTCACAATGCCCAGACACGTCGGCGTGACGTCTCACATGACGTCAGCACCCCTACCCCCTGTTGGGATGCGTCCAAGGAAGTGGGGGCAATTGGCAGGCCCCCAGGTAGCTCCAGCCCACCGGCGGGCAGCCGGGTGATCTCCGGTCCTTGGATCAGCATGTAACTGCGACTCGAGCTTCAGAAACCTTCAGCAGAGATAAGAACTCTTCACAACAGAAGGGCAGGTAGAGGCTGTGTAAAGCGTATTTACAGGCATTTTATTCAGCATCAGGACAAAGGAAAAACATGTCTTCTCCCCTTCGTGTCCAAGCAAGCAGCATAAGCAAAAGATATACACACAACGGACGTTCCCAGCAAGCTGTGCTGGAATGTAAACAGACATGTGACATACAACAATTCCACATATCTGTTAAGGTGGAATATTGTAACACCCCCACCCCGCAAAAAGCTTTCCCGAGTCGGTGAGCCTGCTGATTCATTACATGGGTATAGTTGAGACTGATGCAAGCCAGAAGGCAACACTAAGAACTTAAGAAGAGCCTGCTGGGTCAGCCCAATGGCCCATGTGGTCCAGAATTCTGTTCTCACAGAGAAGCCCATAAGCAGGGCCTGCGTGCAACAGCCAATCTCCCCATTTGTGATTCCCAACAACTGGTATTCAGCATCAGACTGCCTCCAGCAGTAGAGGTGGAATATAGTCATTGTGGCTGGTAACCTTTGGTTGTCTTATCCTCACATCTTGTGGGGGGTGAATTCCATAGGCTAACAATGTTTTATGTGAAGAAGTCCCTTCACTTGCTTGTCAAGTTTCATTGGATGTTCAGGATAAAAAAATTACTTCCTGTAGCACCTTAAAGACCAACTAAGTTAGTTCTTGGTATAAGCTTTCGTGTGCATGCACACTTCTTCAGATACACTGAAACAGAAGTTGCTAGATCCTTCTATATATTGAGAAGGTGGGGAGGGGTATTACTTAGAAGGGTGGTGGGAATCGGAGATTGGCAGATAGCTGAGATGAGCCTGTTGACGACTCTTAACGACTGTAATAGGTCTTACAGGAAAAGGCAAGGGGTGAGAAGGTGAGAAATGGCTTAGTCATGTATAATGAGATAAGAATCCAATGTCTCTGTTCAGACCAGGTCTCTCCATAGTTTTAAGTTTGGTAATGAGTTGTAATTCAGCAGCTTCTCTTTCCAGTCTATTTCTGAAATTCCTTTGTAGTAAAACAGCTACTTTGAGATCTTGTATAGAATGTCCTGGGAGATTGAAGTGTTCTCCTACTGGTTTCTCTGTTTTGTGATTCTTGATGTCAGATTTATGTCCGTTTATTCTTTGGCGTAAGGTTTGGCCTGTTTGTCCAATATAGAGAGCTGAAGGACATTGTTGGCATTTGATGGCATACACAATGTTAGACGATGAGCAATTAAATAGTCCCGAGATGGTATGTGTGATGTTGTTGGGGCCAGTAATGGTGTTGTCCGGGTGTATGTGGCAGCAAAGTTGGCATCTGGGTTTATTGCAGGCTCTGGTGCCAGTGTCCGTGTTAAGTCTGGTTGTAGTATTATTGTGGGTTAGGAGTTGTTTAAGATTGGGTGGCTGTCTGTAGGCAATGAAAGGTAACTGGATGTTCAGGGTTCAGGTGGGTAACCGTCTTGAGCCTGCCTGAGGGTGGCATAGTTTAATTAATTAATTTATTTTATATACCATCCTATACCTGAAGGTCTCACAGAAAAGATGACAATATGTAAAATCAAAATAAGAGCAATAACCCAATAACACCCCCCCTTAAAAAGAGCCACATTTTAAAAGGTTATAGGATGTCAATCAGGTCAACCAAAGGCCTGGTTAAAAAGGAACTTTTTTGCCTGGTGCCTTCATTATGCACCTTTAAGTGAACTTCCCTGGGGAGAGCATTCCACAGGCGGGGAGCCACTGCAGAGAAGGCCCCATTCTCGTGTTG
Source organism: Podarcis bocagei (assembly GCF_964188305.1). NCBI lineage: Eukaryota > Metazoa > Chordata > Lepidosauria > Squamata > Lacertidae > Podarcis > Podarcis bocagei. The sequence continues at coordinate 71,719,106 of NC_138132.1, read as the reverse complement.
CCACCCTCCAGACCTCTCAAGGAGGAGGCACATGAAGGAGGGTCTCAGAAGATGATCTCATATATGTGTGTGTGTGTTTTAACATATCATTTTCAACAATTATTAAACATACTTTTATATCTTATTCAATTTTTTGACTTCCATCAATCACATCTGAAAATTTCCCAATCTTTCCCACTTAATTTACATTTCTTACTTTCACTATTACATTTATATATCATAACTAATATCTCTCTTCTTTCTCTTCTTTGCAATATTTCATATATTCCTCCTTACAAAACTTACTGTAGTTATACTAGCATAATTTGTTGATTACAGTTGCTCTTCAAATAATTCATATATTTCTTCCAATTTCCTGTGAATCTCGTTTTGTCCAATTCTGCGCAGTCCATTAATTTCGTCTGCCATTCTTCTTTCATTGGTATTTCTTCTTGCTTCCATTTCTGGGCCAACAATACTCTTGCTGTTGTTGTTGTGTATAAAAACAGTTTAATGTCCTGTCTATTAATGTCCTCACTTAAAACAGAAGATGATTTCAGGGTCCAGGTTGATTCATATAGAAAGAGGCAGTCCTTGAAGTATTGCGATCCTGAGCCGTTTAAGTTCAACCTCTGTTCTACCCAGGGAACCCAGAGCTACAGGTTGGGTGGTCATCTGCCATGTATGATCTCGTTGGGATTCCTGCATTGCAGGGGGTTGGACTAGATGACCCTTGGCGTCCCTTCCAACTCTACAATTCTGTTATTCTATGTTCCTCAGCAACTGGTATTCAAAGGCATACAGCCTCTCAGAGTGGAGGTAAAGCATGGCCAACATAGCTAGTAGCCATTGATAGCCTCCTCATCTATTAATCCTTTTTAAAAAGGAGTCCAAGTTGGGGACCATGGCTATGTATTGTGGCAGTGAGTTCCATAGTTTAATTTATGTGCTATGCCTAATCTTAAACCAATGGATTTTCTTGCACATTCAAGCCACTGCCTTTTTAAAAGCATAGAAGCACATTGTGCAGATAGAGATTTAAACCATTCCAGAGATATCTGCGCCTCCCTTTCAAACAAAATCAGTGTAGTTTTGAAATCAGTGGTTAAAATCAGTGCAGTTTTGAAAGGTTCTGTCTGCCACATTGATTCAAATTGGCATCTAACTGTATCCAAGCATAAATGAAAACCCATTTCTTGATCACAGGAACCACCCTGCACCATTTGGTTGTGACATCTTTTGTTGTTGTTGTTGTTTAGTCATTTAGTCGTGTCCGACTCTTTGTGACCCCATGGACCAGAGCACACCAGGCACTCCTGTCTTCCACTACCTCCTGCAGTTTGGTCAGACTCATGTTAGTAGCTTCGAGAACACTGTCCAACCATCTTGTCCTCTGTCGTCCCCTTCTCCTTGTGCCCTCCATCTTTCCCAACATCAGGGGCTTTTCCAGGGAGTCTTCTCTTCTCATGCGGTGGCCAAAGTATTGGAGCCTCAGCTTCGGGATCTGTCCTTCCAGTGAGCACTCAGGGCTGATTTCCTTCAGAATGGATATGTTTGGTCTTCTTGCAGTCCATGGGACTCTCAAGAGTCTCCTCCAGCACCATAATTCAAAAGCATCCATTCTTCGGCGATCAGCCTTCTTTATGGTCCAGCTCTCACTTCCATACATCACTTCTGGGAAAACCATAGCTTTAACTATACAGACCTTTGTCAGCAAGGGGATGTCTCTGCTTTTTAAGATGCTTTAGAGATGTCCAAATGGACAAACAACTATCCTTAATATATAGAGAGTAAATTATTATTACTTATTTCATTTATCAATCCCTTCCAACGAGGCACTTTAAAGTGATTTACAATATAACAAACACAGAATAATCACATATATATATTAAAAAATACCTCTTTGTTTGCGGCATAATAACTAAATTTGTTATGTAAACGCAAACAGCAGCAGCACACATATAAAATCAATCCAGATCCAATACGGTTATCTGCTGGAATAAAGATCACCATTGGGAAAGCTTATTGAAAGGGGAATGCATTTAGCAGGTACTAAAGGAATAGCAGGGAAGGTTCCTGTCTGACATATAGTGGGAGAAAGCTCCAAAGGGCAGGCAGCGCCACAGTGAAGGCCTGATTCCATCATTGTGCAGAATGGTACCTCCAGCATGCCCTCTCCTACAGCCTGCAGCGATTGGCTGTGAATGTAAGAAATGAGATGATTTTTTAAAAAGGGAACCTTTGCACACCACAACGAAGTCAGTTTTTATCCCGTTGCTTCCTATTTCTTGGTGTCCTAACCTTTCCTAGATAGCACAAAGAAATCTCGCGCGGCATCGGAGGAGCAGCCAGACAACCTGGTGCTGATTACGAGCGAAACTCCTGGATAAAGATTGCAAATTCAACCCATCCTGGTGATGCGATCGTATCAGGGCACAAGTACATCTAAAAAGTTGTTTCCGATTTTCAGAGCATTCATCTGGTTTCCATACAGCCCCCAGCTGTCCGCAGAGAGCATTCGTGAAGGCCTTTATAATCCGGGCCAGGCTCGTGCAGGAGCCGCTCTCCGTGGCTGTTATTGTTGAATTACTGTATTAGGGAAACGGATAGAAGTTATTCGGACAAGGTGGCCATTTCTGAGAGGCGGGAGGCAGCGGCGGGACAGGGAGGAGGGAGAGGACTAGCTCTGCCAATGAGATAACCATGAAGACTGAACACAGGAGAACAGAGTTTGGTTACCTTTGAATCAAATTCACTCCAGGTTCAACCCCATCGATGGTGAAGAAATTGTGCTATGGATAAGAACTTATGAAAAGTTACAAAACTCTCTTTTCTAAGGAAGGGGGGGATGTGTCTATATTCAGAGATAATGGATTTTCTCCCGTGTTACTCCTACTCAGAGTAGGCCTATTGAACTTAAAGGCCATTAGGTTAGACCAGCAGTAACGGGTGGTGGGGTTACCTAGAGGTGGCAGTAAGAGGCAAGGGATTGGCAGGGGGAGGTGTCAATCAATATCAGACTTTGAAAAGCAGGCACTGTGTGGACTTGTAAGAAAGCAAGGGGATTTGGGGAAATGATATATGATGAGATAAAAAAGATGTTTAAAGTGGTTATACAAAAACAACAACAACCCTGAAGCTTTTCTTTTAGGGATTATAGTTACAGAAGTTCCAATAAGGATGATTAAGCTGTTTATGTATGTAACTACAGCAGCTATGATTCTTTATTCACGAAAATGGAAGGAAGAAGAAGTTCTTACCAAAGAAGAGTGGATAAATAAAGTGATGGACTGTGAAGAATTGGCAAAGCTAACAACTAAAATAAGAGAACTTAATGATGATTGCTTTATGAAAGAAGGCAAATCCTTTTTGGACTCCTTAAAGAAATATTATAGCATGACAAATTCACGAGCAGAATTTGAACTATGAGCAGCAGATGGTATTAGAGAATATTGTATTATTGTTATGATATAAGAGAGAGAAGACAGAGTGCAGAATGAGGGAGAAATTTTTTTTAAAAAAACACCATGGAAAATAGGATGGGAGGTCGACGAAACAAAACAAAAATATATTATGTATTGGGATGTATATGTGGAATTTCTGGAAATGCAATAAAATATATCTGAAAAATGAAAAGCTGGCGTTGCTGGATCAAGTTGCTGAATTCATTAAATTAAATATTTTTAATTAGATTTTGAATAAATCTGCCATTTATTGTGACCGTTTTGAGTTTTACTATGCTGCTATCTTCCTTTGTGGGCTGTGCAAAATGCTCTTCTGCATTATGCTTTTTACCGAGTTAGGATGAGTTTATGGAACCAAGGGAACGGTAGCCTGAAAATGTCTGGGATCTGCCAGGTGAGATTCATTCATTCATTTCAATGGATCTGTGCTGAGTGAAACTTAGGTGCAAATCAATATCGGTTATTGGCCTGTCCCATGGTTTTACCGTGGTATCTTGGGTTACATACGCTTCAGGTTACAGACTCCGCTAACCCAGAAATAGTGCTTCAGGTTAAGAACTCTGCTTCAGGATGAGAACAGAAATCGTGCAGTGGCGGCGCAGCGGCAGCGGGAGGCCCCATTAGCTAAAGTGGTGCTTCAGGTTAAGAACAGTTTCAGGTTAAGAACGGACCTCCGGAACGAATTAAGTACTTAACCCGAGGTACCACTGTATTCATTTCTGTTCTACTGCATTTATAGCCCACCTTTCTCTCCAAAGAGCTGAAGGTGGTACCTTTTAGCCTTGCCCCCCTCACTGTCCTCACTGACTGGCAGAGGCTGTTCGGGGTTTCAGGCGGGCAGAGGAGGATTTAGGAGAGCATAACTGGTTCACCTGCACTGGGTGCTGAGACCTGGACCTATGAGACAATGTGGCCCCTGGGCTGAAAAAGCCTCTCCACCCCCCAGAAGCATTTTGTCAAAAGATTTCTTCCCCCATCCCTAGATTAAGAACATAAGACAAGCCTGACCTGTCACACCAATGGCCTAGTCTAGTCTAGCATCCTGTTCTCACAGTGGCCAACCAGGGAAAGGGAGGGAGGAATGGATGGATTATTTTGTCAAAGAAAAAGCTAAAAACTTCCCTCCAGTACTATCATGCTTCCCTTGGGGGCGGGGGGAACGGCAACGATTGCATAGGGAAGGGGGAGGGAGAAGCAGCGAGAAGAAAAAGCTATATCCCATTTTAGTAGCAATAGGTCAGCACTAGCAATGATGTTCCCCAAACACCTATGTTTTCCAAAGGCTTATGTGCTATCATTTACCTTTTTAATATATCTATATCTATATACCTACACTGTAACTCTGGGCGGCTTCTTTCCCCTTAGTGACAGTGGCTTATGGGCGCATTGCAGGGATATTTTTATTTTATTTTATGCTCTCTGCCTTACCAGACTCCTGGCTTCCCTCCTTCCATCCCCACACCCCTATGGAGCACGGTGATTTAATGTTACTGTTCCTTTAACAGCCGCATCACCAGAGTGCTACGCGGTAGTTGTCTCCTGTGTGACCGTGCTTGGGAAAAATCCATTACAGGACTGTCATTAATCTGAGCCTGCAGCCTCTGGCAGTTTCTGACTCTTCTATTTAATGGGCGCCTGCTTCCTGAGCTCTGGAGACACGCTGTTTTCCTCTCTTGATCAGCTTTGTTTAATTATCAAAATATTTGATGCAGAAAATTGACATTATTTGTGAAGGGTTTGGGCCTGCGCCCCCCCCAATGCTTCCCCCCCACCGCCCCACGCTCGCTCTCTCCTCCCCTGCCACGCCGTGACATTGAGATTCTCCACATGCACCTACCTTTGCCTCAAAATAGCAAAACCACTGGCTAGGACAATCAAAAGCGCAAGGCTGCATTAGCGAGCCACAGGTAGGAAGTACAACTTCCCCACCTCCCAGCCAGTCTGCAGTGTGGAAAAGGGGGTGGTGGGTGGGTGATTTCACAGTGGACACTCCAAGACATGCCCCCCGCCTGCCTGTGAACGTAGCCAGAAATCTCACCATCTCCTTCCTAGTAGTCTATGGAATTTGCTTCTCATAAGATTCTGGGTGCTATTTCGGTTGGGTTGTTTTTGAAGGTGGCGGTGTTGTTGTTGTTAGGGATGCTGGAGAAATCTGGTTCAGTTTTCATTTTCACGTGAGCCTACCTAATCTTCTTCTTCTTTGACGATCACTGAGTAAGATTGCCTTCCATGAACAGGGTCTTAACAGTGAGTCCGTAAGTGGCTGTGGAGGCCAATTCTGGATCCACACGTCCTTCCACAGTGGGGACATAGGTTTCCGGGCAGGAGTTGATCACGGTCAGGGTTTGCCAAGTGTGCCTTCCTCTCCCTTTCATCTTGAGTTTGAGCATCTTCAAAACCTATGGATGGCAACTTGGACAAAATATTGTGGTGGTGGTGGGAGCCCTGCCCCACATAATCCATCACATGACGTGGTGCACGCACATGATTTCAATGGCAATACCCATCAACATGGGGGGGGGGGAGGTCCGTCCCCCTCAAATATTTTATTTGGGGTGACGAAGACCCTACAGCCCCTGAAGTTGGCTCCTATGTAACGAACACTTTATGGGGTGGGGGGAAATGTGTGAACCAAAATGCAGCCATCCTCCAAAATTCGCACTCCTATGAAATTGGAAGTGCAGGCCTATGGCCAAATAAAGCAGCTAAGAAAGAAAATGCATACCATAAAAGGGTGCATGGAAATGCATATATTCATGAAAACAACACACAAGCATGTCATTATATAGAGGGAAATTGCCTGGAAAAAAATGTGTGTGAGACAACAAATATTACATACACAAAGTTGTTTATAGGGGGAAATGTACACTCAGGCTGCATTCATACGATAGTTTATTCCATTTTGCCAATGTTTCCCTAACTGTTATGTTCTGTGTTGTGTATGAGCTTCCCGCCACTTCTGGAAACTTAATGGAACATAGCCGTCATTTCTGTGTTATTTGATTCTGGGGGTGGGGATCTGTTTGCAGCCCCCTAAAAGTCCAAATGTGGAGCTACAGTGCAGAGCTTCTGAGGCACTGCGGTGGGCACCATAACTATGGCATCCAATGAAAGGTGAGAGCTGAGGGGCCAGATTTTCATGTCACACAGGGCACTGCTTAAATTTCAGACACTAAGACATGGGTAGGCAAACTAAGGCCTGGGGGGCGGATCTGGCCCAATTGCCTTCTAAATCTTGCCCGCGGACGGTCCAGGAATCAGTGTGTTTTTACATGAGTAGAATGTGTGCTTTTATTTAAAATGCACCTCTGGGTTATTTGTGGGGCCTGCCTGGTGTTTTTACATGAGTAGAATGTGTGCTTTTATTTAAAATGAATCTCTGGGTTATTTGTGGGGCATAGGAATCCGTTCATTTTCTCTCTCTTCAAAATATAGTCTGGCCCCCCCACAAGGTCTGTGGACCGGACCCCTGCTGAAAAAGTTTGCTGACCCCTGGTAAGTCTGCCTCTGTACAGTCTTTCCTGCTGCTTTCACAGGAGAGTCATGGGAAAACAGAAGCATGCATGTGAAGAACGGGTATGGCACACGGGATGGGGAGCAGGCGTGGGCGTGGGTGACATGCATCCAGGGGTGAGTGGTGTATGCCCCGGGGTCATGGCACGCTCCCCCGCCCCTCCATTCCTTCACCAGTGCATGCGTTGCACCGCATCCACAGGCAGGAATGAAATTTAGTGCAACATGCTGGCAGATTGGTCAAAAAGATGCTATTCCATAACACCGCCAGTACTGCAGTGTGAAAGGAACATTGGAAACTGGGACAGAAGTGCTAGAACTGTAAACAATTCAACTAATATGTCTACATTCTCCCTCAAAGTGATTACCCATGAGGACCTTTTCTAAAATACAGTATTTTTGGCTCTATAAGACTCACTTTTTCCCTCCTAAAAAGTAAGCGGAAATGTGTGCGCGTCTTATGGGGTGAATGCAGGCTGCACAGCTATCCCAGAAGCCAGAACAGCAAGAGGGATTGCTACTTTCACTGTGCAGCGATCCCTCTTGCTCTTCTGGCTTCTGAGATTCAGAATATTTTTTCTTGTTTTCCTCCTCCCAAAACTAGGTGGATCTTGTGGTCTGGTGCATCTTATAGAGCGAAAAATACGGTAAATAGATACGCTGCAAATGGGGGGGGGGGATCTGGAGAACTGCACTTAAAAAACCAAGGAGAAACAGAAATTGGCAAATTCATTAATCCTTGCTTGTTGTGGGGGGAAAGGAAGTATAATAACTATTTACCATTTGTGACATCCCTTCTATGTCCCGCATGTGCTACATAACATGGTCCAAGAAAGTTTGAGTTGGTCAGTGCTCAAAAGAAAAAAGGGGAATCATCACATTTTGCTGCAGAGAGTGGGCTGCTGTTGTGTGTTTTTTAAAGGCCCTTGCATTCATTGTGACTGGACAGCTTCATCCAGGGGGCTAGTGCTGGATTTGAAAGTAGGAAATGTGATTGTATCGCTGACCATCCAGGAAGTTACCAATCTAGTTCAAAGCAGCCACTCTTTTCTCAGTCTCAGATGTGCCTTGGCAAAATGGGACAATGCCAACTTTTCTCTCAACTCTGTTTTAAGACAAAATATGAAATTTAATTAAAGAGTGCATAAAATATATCTAGTGATCCATTTTCTAGGAGGGCTAGTGAAAATGACAAAGAATCCCGGGAAGTGTAATTTATTAAAGTTGCTGAGCTACAATTATCAGAGTTCTTTGTGAAAAGGGACTGGAAGTTAAACCACTCTGAGGGAATTGTAGCTCTGGGAGGGGAATAAGGGCCTCTTAAAAACTCTCAGCACCCTGAAGAAGCTACACTTCCCAGGGTTCTTTGGGGGAAGCCATGATTGTTTGATGTGGCGTCAGGATATAGTGGGAATGTGGCCTTAAGGGAAAGGTAAAGGGACCCCTGACCATTAGGTCCAGTCGTGACCGACTCTAGGGTTGGGGCTCTCATTTCGCTTTATTGGCTGAGGGAACCGGCGTACAGCTTCTGGGTCATGTGGCCACCATGACTAAGCCGCTTCTGGTGAACCAGAGCAGCGCACAGAAATGCCGTTTACCTTCCCGCTGGAGCGGTACCTATTTATCTACTTGCACTTTGAAGTGCTTTCGAATGGCTAGGTTGGCAGGAGCAGGGACCGAGCAACAGGAGCTCACCCTGTTGCGGGGATTTGAACCGCCGACCTTCTGATCGGCATGTGCTAGGCTCTGAGGTTTAACCCACAGTGCCACCCATGTCCCTGAATGTGGCCTTAGTCCTGTCTAATAATTCCAGTGGGTCTACTCAGAGTAGATCTAGCATTGGATGCTACTCGTATACCATAATACAGGGTGAGTCCTTTAAAAGAGGCCCCGTGCATACAGAGTACACATGTTCCACTGGGCCTCTTTTAAAAGACTCGCCCTGTATAATGCTTGTATTTTTGTTTGTTCTTAAAAAAAGATGGATGCAGAGATTTCCAATGCACCAGTTTTGCAAAGATGATAGGTAGCCTGGGCTCCCAATGTTCAGGGAGAGATTTCAGAAGTGCCCCTGTGTATAAAAGAAAGAAGAATAAGCATCGGAAGTATTACTGATGCAATGCACCAGGAGCTACTTCAGCAGAAAGAGAGAGGTCCATTTGTTTGGCTCAACAAGCACAAACAGAGCTTAGTGGATTGTGCCCCAATGAGCTTTCAGCTTCGCAAGCATAATCCACCGCTATGAGATTTTTCTCTTAAAAAAAAAAAATCCTCTTTGGATTCTCCAGCTAGGGCCTCGGGCGATAGTTTTCATATATATTTCTCAGTGGTCAGAAGTCAGGTCAGCCCGGTGCTATCAAAAGACCTTGACTTTTTTCCCTGACAGTTACAATTATTACAGCCCCGGGGACTCATTTTCCTCAGACTGGCCACCCGCTGACCTAAGCCAGCAGCCAGAATGTGCTTTCCAAACAACAAACATCAGCAAAGGCTCCTTTGCTTCCTTCATCCGTGGCATATTTGTGTATACACACACACACACACAGCCAATTGCCAAAAAGGACGGGAGGCATTAGCGCTGAAGGAAGGCTTTCCTTCCACACTGCCGTTTTCTGCCTCTTCCCCCCCATCCACTCCCCCCCCTTCCATCCCAAGATAAATTTTTTATATCGCTATTTTCTTTACCTCTCCTCTTTGGCATTCAAGAGTTGGGTGATAAACGGCAGAGCGGCTATTAAATGGGACCCCGAACAAACTTAATAAATATCTAAACATCCTGCCTGCACGATCTCGCTCGCTCCGCAGTCCTGAAGTGGCAGGCGCAGATTTCCCTCCATAAATTTGTTCCTGAATGAGACGAAGGTGCTAATTGGTGGAGGAGGAGAGGGGGGAGGGAAGTGGAAGCAGGATTTCAGCTGAAATGACATTTTGGCCCCCTGGCAAAATTTTGGAGGGTTCCAATAAACTTCCACAATTCTATAGAAGGAGAGGCATGGAATCCATAATAATAATAATAATAATAATAATAATAATAATAATAATAATAATAATAATAATAATAGCATAACTATTCAATAATAAGGTTTTTTTGGTTATTGCTGCCATTATTCTCACCATCCTCCAGTACCAGATTTACGTATAAGCTAAACAAGCTGCAGCTTAGAGCCCCACTCTCTAGGGCCCCCCCCCAAAAAAAAATAAAGGGGAAAAAACTGGATACTTCTTCTTAATTGTAGTTCAGTTCAATAATTACTTTGATAAAATACATATTTTGCTATGTGCAAATGGCTTTAGATACCTATTAGGTCCATAAGTTACCATATAGCATATATTCAACACACACAAAACAGCGACAATTTTTTGTTGACAAAGGACAGCTGGTCATATAAAGGGCCCCATTACCTTCAGTAGCTTAGGGCCTCATCAAACCTAAATCCAGCCCTGCCATCCTCTATTAGTGGTTTCCCACTCCTCTCTCACATATCTCAGTGCTGGGGAAGCTCAGGCCTGGCGTCGTATCATAGATCAAGGATGGATGCCTCACAGCCCAGAAAAAAACTAAAACAAAACAAACACCACACACCTGGAGTGTAGAGCAGGGTGAAGGGTGTGGTGTGAGGAGAATCTGAAGGACCTGATGGAGAGGCCTAGGCAGTCCCATTTGCCCCATGGGGCCTGCAGTTCCCCAGCCCTCCACGACAACATTGACTTGGGTTCATGGAGGATGAGTCCTGAGCACGTGCAGTTGGGTCTCAATATCCATCAAATGGACCTACAGACGAAAACGGGCTGTGCTTCCACATCTCCAGATTTCCCCAGCTGCAACTGAAGGCTCCCTGTCATGTCTCTGGCACCGCCATGCAGCACCCTCGACAGCCGCCATATATTTCCAGAAGATGTTGCCGTGGTTTTGTTACGGTACACTTTGACATACGGCTCCGCGCCGCCTCTGAAAGGGGCACATTATCTCAATTAATGTTTCACGGCAAACACGGCCCTGATCGTATTCATGGGACTCCAGCCTATTACCATTTGCATGGCGACTAGCATAAGAATTATGACTATGTTTGCCCGTTGCAGCAAAATTTGCCCTCGGGCGCTCTTTTTACTTGTGACAACGTTCCTTTTTCTCCCTTCCCGCCCCCTCCCCTCCCACCTCCCCCTGTTTTGATTTCTACTTAAAGTTTTATGGCTGTGTCCCCTCCAGGGGGCTATTATCTGGTATGCTAATAGGGCTATGCATATTCTATTAGTGTTGTCAGTGTGAGATAAGAGGTGCACTCCACACAAAGCACTCAGGAGGTAATGATTGCAGCGAGGGGGCGCCAGCGTCGCTGCACTATTCGTCATCTTCACATTTCGCCAGCGCCCGTTTATACGTGTCCTCGGTCCGTGCGGTCCTTAAAACGCCCCAGATTGCAGAATGTTTACAGGGGCAATCTAATGGCTTCATGCCTGATTTGATAAAGGAGATGTCTCTCTTGATTCTCTTAGATACGAGGGCTTCGTAGCGGGGGTGCGTGTGTGCGTGGTGTCGGCAGCGGCGGTGGGGAGACAAAGTCATGGTTGACGTGGTTAGAAAGCAGCTAGCTGTTCAGGCCTGCCGCATGAATAAGAAATAAATCCAACTCGCACTTGATTTAGGAGGAAATTGCAACATGGGCACTTCCAGAGAGCGCGCTCACTCTTCCTCTCCTCCCTGCTCTCCGTTTTATGCTCACACCGTGAAGTAATAACTCAGTAGTAACTACTTTAGAAGGTGATGGACTCTCCTTCATTGGAGGTTTTTAAGCAGAGATCAGATAGCCATCCATCTGGGATTCTTCAGCTGTGATTTCTGCATTACAGGGGGTTTGGGTAGATGAGTTGGGTCCCTCCCAACTTTGCAATTCTGTGATCCAGCCCAGTAGGCTTCCAGTTTAAGAACATAAGAAGAACCTGCTGGCTCGAGCCCATGGCCTATCTAGTCAGCATCCTGTTCTCACAGTGGCCACCCAGCTAACCCAATGGGAAGTCTGCAAGCAGGATTCGAACACAGTAGTGCTCTCCCTTCCTGTCACTTCCCTGGTTGATGATCTCCGGCGGGCTAGGGACAAAGGTGAGAGCTGTTTCCTAGTTCCGCTTGATCTCTCAGCGGCATTTGATACCATCGACCATAACATCCTTTTGGACCGTCTTGAGGGGCTGGGAGCTGGGGGCACTGTTATACAGTGGTTCTGCTCCTTCCTCCTGGGCCGTGTTCAGAAAGTGGTGGTGGGGGATGAGTGTTCAGACCCCTGGGCCCTCACTTGTGGGGTGCCTCAGGGTTCTGTCCTCTCCCCCATGCTTTTCAACATCTATATGAAGCCGCTGGGAGAGATCATCAGGGGATTTGGGCTGGGTGTTCATCAGTATGTGGATGATACCCAGCTCTACCTCTCTTTCAAATCAGAACCAGTGAAGGCAGTGAAGGTCCTGTGTGAGTGCCTGGAGGCGGTTGGAGGTTGGATGGCAGCTAACAGATTAAGGTTGAATCCTGACAAGACAGAAGTACTGTTTTGGGGGGACAGGAGGCGGGCAGGTGTGGAGGATTCCCTGGTCCTGAATGGGGTAAGTGTGCCCCTGAAGGACCAGGTGCGCAGCCTGGGAGTCATTTTGGACTCACAGCTGTCCATGGAGGCACAGGTCAAATCTGTGTCCAGGGCAGCTGTTTACCAGCTCCATCTGGTACACAGGCTGAGACCCTATCTGCCTGCGGACTGCCTCGCCAGAGTGGTGCATGCTCTGGTTATCTCCCACTTGGATTACTGCAATGTGCTCTATGTGGGGCTATCTTTGAAGGTGACCCGGAAACTACAACTAATCTAGAACGCGGCAGCTAGACTGGTGACTGGGAGCGGCCGCATAGACCACATAACACCGGTCTTGAAAGACCTACATTGGCTCCCAGTACGTTTCCGAGCACAATTCAAAGTGTTGGTCCTGACCTTTAAAGCCCTAAACAGCCTTGGTCCAGTATATCTGAAGGAGCGTCTCCACCCCCATCGTTCTACCCGGACACTGAGGTCCAGCACCGAGGGCCTTCTGGCGGTTCCCTCACTGCGAGAAGCCAAGTTACAGGGAACCAGGCAGAGGGCCTTCTCGGTAGTGGCGCCTTCCCTGTGGAACGCCCTCCCACCAGATGTCAAAGAGAACAACAACTACCAGGCTTTTAGAAGACATCTGAAGGCAGCCCTGTTTCGGGAAGCTTTTAATGTTTGATGTATTATAGTATTTTAATATTCTTTTGGAAGCCGCCCAGAGTGGCTGGGGAAGCCCAGCCAGATGGGCGGGGTATAAATAATAAATTGTTGTTGTTGTTGTTGTTGTTGTTGTTGTTGTTGTTGTTGTTGTTGTTGTTGTTGTTGTTATAATTTTCATGGGCCCTTGCATAAGGCCAAGGGAGCAGTATATGGGGCAGGCAAAGTAGGGAGTTGTCCAACAGCGTCTGGATGGCATTGTGTTGGCTGCCTCTGCTGAAGCCCTTCATCGGGTGCCAGGGTACAGCTGCCATCAGCAGTGGAGGTTGGTCTGTGTGGGGTAATGGGCCATTGTCCAATCAACCTCAGTCAGCCAGCCTCAATTTCCCTCCTTTCTTACAAACATTCCAGTGTGTGGTTGCCAGCTCCCTTCTCTTTATCCCCAGGGCTGCTTTTGCAGGACTCATTGAGGAAGAGGACGGGTGGGCGAGAAGTAGAATGAGTTGGCTCTGCCTGTCATTGGCTCTGGCTCCACCTACTGTTGACCTTCCTCTACCTTCTGCCCTGCCCATCCCATTGGGGACCATTACTGACCATCTGCACCATCCAGGATGGTGATAGTGGGAATGGCAAGTTGTAGTTAGGGCCGGCCGAAGACATTTTGCTGCCTGGGGCAAGGTGCAAGAGAGTGCTCCCCCATTCCATGTACGGAAGCAGCTGGATATTACTTCTACCCTGGCAATGGGATAGCATCCTATACCACTCTTGAGGGCAGCAGGCTAGCTTAAGAAATGCACACAGTAATAGCTTCTCACAGAAAGAAACAGCTGTGAGGCTGATGTGGCTGCGCTCCAAACCCCCATGGGAGTTGTGAGGAGGAACTGTTGTGAGAAGTTGCCTTATCCCAAGTCAGACCACTGGGTGAGTCATCTAGCTTGGATGGTCTACACCAGTGATGGCCAGACTTGGCCCTCCAGCTGTTTTGGGACTACAATGCCCATCATCCCTAGCTAACAGGACCAGTGGCCAGGGATGATGGGAACTGTAGTCCCAAAACAGCTGGAGGGCTAAGTTTGGCCATCACTGGTCTACACTGACAGGCAGTGGCTCTCCAAGGTGTCAGGCAGGGGTCTCCTAGTCCTGTCTGGAGATGTCACGGATTGAAGCTTGGACCTTCTGCATGCAAGGCAGATGCTCTGCCACTGAGACACTGCCTTTCCACAGAGGAAGAGGAGCGGTTCACACTCACTGGTGGATTTAGAACTTATAATAAACTTTGATTCCATGCATTGGGGTTTGAATAGAGGCAGCTCTGAAGTCTGGTCCATGAGGGCATATAGCACACTGCTCCACCAACCTCAGGCTGTCCTCAGCCAACCTCTACCTGCATGACTTAAAACCAGCCCAAGCCATTAGCTTCCTCTTCCTTAGTCTCAGTGTTACCCTTGTAGAAGTGGGACGCGGGTGGCGCTGTGGGTTAAGCCACAGAGCCTAGGACTTGCCGATCAGAAGGTCGGCGGTTCGAATCCCCGCGATGGTGTGAGCTCCCGTTGCTCAGTCCTGCCAACCTAGCAGTTCGAAAGCACATCAAGGTGCAAGTAGATAAATAGGTGGGAAGGTAAATGGCGTTTCCGTGCGCTGCTCTGGTTTGCCAGAAGCGGCTTAGTCATGCTGGCCACATGACCCGGAAGCTGTATGCCGGTTCCCTCGGCCAATAAAGTGAGATGAGCGCCGCAACCCCAGAGTCGGTCACGACTGGTCAGGGGTCCTTTTACCTTTATCTTACCCTTGTAGAACTCAGCAGGGAGGAGAAGGAGGATGGAGACAATGTAGAATCAGCTTCTCAGCCTGCCATTGGCTCTGGATCCACCTACTGCAGACCCTCAAAATTTCCTTATTTTCCAGGGACAGTCCTGGATTTACAGAAGCCGTCCCAGTTTCTGATTTGATCCCAGAATGTCCTGTTTTTCCTTAGGATGTCCCTATTTTCATCAGAGAAATGTTGGAGGGTATGGAATTATGTGGATCCCCCCCCCCAGCCTAGGAGATAAGTAACTTTACAACCTTTAGAAGACACCTGAAGGCAGTTTTAATATGTTTTTATATAGGTTAGAGCAACCCAGTCAGATGGGTGGGGTATAGATAATAAAATTATGATGATGGTGAAACAGGACATCCCTATTTTCATCGGATAAATGTTGGAGCGTATACTACTCTGGGCCTACTCTCCTTTCAGCTCACCAGTTCAGTTGGTCACCAACCACCACTGCCAAAGAGCGGTGTTTGTTTTGAGTTCTGAAGACTCTTTTTCCAGCTCAAAAACTTCATTGGCTTCACTAATATGTCTCTCTGTATGTGCATGACATTTTCCAGCCTAAGACCCCTGTCAAACATTTTCCTCTGCATCTCCTGAGGGTCTGGAGATTAAAAGTTTCAAACCCTGGCTTCCTCACCTAGTGATCTGGCATTAAGATAGGATTGAGTGGGGCTGGGCAGGAGGGAGAGGAGGGAAATGATTGATAGGTGACTGACATCCTTCTAGATGTGCGAGATGGTGGCATTAATGAAGGCCAGAGTGGAAAGCGAAGGGTCAGTTTGGAAATGGGTTCTGTTGTCAGAAACTGGACAGTTTGGAAACAGAGGTCCATGTTTCCTTACCTTTCACGCTTTCCACTTGTTACATTGATGTGTGTGTGTGGTGGTGGGATGTTTTAGAGAAATTGAGCAATCAAGAAATAATGTACCACCTGCAGAATGGACAGGGAATGCTGCTGCAGAAAAATTGCTCCCCCCTACCCCACTTTCTCTCTCACACAAATCTGTAACATATTTTTGGAAGTTGTTTGTTTGCTATGCATTTGGACACCTCTTAAGAAATTTTGCATGGTGGTTTATGAGATCAAGGAGCAGGAGTTTTGTCTGTTTTGGGATACAATTACACACCAAATTGTGCATCACGGTCCTCAAGATGTAAGAACAGGTTTTTGTGTATGCTTGGATTGAAATGGGCGCCATTTTGAATCAAGATGGAGGTCTGAAACTTTCAAGGCTGCACCAATTTTAATCAATGATTTCAACATTGCACTATTGGGGGTGGGCAGAGGGTTCTTAGAATTCCCAAGCAATGTCAGGTAGTGAAGCTAAAACCAACCAAAAGTATTAAAGTTATGCCAGTTGTATCTTTATGGCCACAAACATGAGATTAGCAGAACAGGGTGCTGATATTTCAGTGCACTTTTACAGGTGAACCTACCTAACTCACTCTTCCTGAAACAACATGTGCATTGAAAGCGACTCATCCTTTGAATTTTGAAGTGCTATTTCCCAGGTAGGCAAGGTGTACAAAAAAACATGTGCTAGTGTAGATTTTGCATATGAAAGCATAAGCCTGTGAAAACGTAAGGATGTGGTACATTAGGGAAATTGGTTTTGCAAAAGTGTTACGTTAGGGAAAATTGCATACAAATTGCCTGTGCAAGAAGAAATGAGCACTAAAATGCTGGTGAATTTTCACGAGGGTGATTATTCATTTATTTTTATTTACCAGCTGATGTGGAGATGTGGGGCACTGAACTCAAGACTGGAGAAACTGAGAGAAAACAACAACAAAAAGAGCAGTTTCTTATATCCCCATTGGGGACATCAACTCCCAACATCCCTGACATTTTTCCTCCCTAGTTTATCTTGAACCCCAAATCCAAATGCCCTCTTCATTTTTATACCATCAAAGGGTAGCCTTTTGCAGAATGAATGCAACACATGATAGCCTTCTGCAGTTAGTAATTATGTATACCAAGGGAAAGAGGTAGTAATCATTGGCATGAGAATAAAGTTGTTAACAAATGCACAACCGCCTGGGCAGATGGTTGAGGTTGCAGAAAATAAGTCTGCTTCTTGCAAAAAAATACTGTATTGTAACTGTGCATGCCCTAAACTAAGTGAACAGCAAACTCTTGGGTCCTCCCTGGCCTTTTCTCCTTGACTCCTTCCTTCTCTCTCAGCTGTATAGTGTCTTTATTACAGCCTTCCCCACCCCCCACTAGAAGTCTCCCTAATTATCGGTAACCTTCTGTTCGAAGATGGTTGTCCCAGTCTGATAAAATCCAGTAACTTTGAAAGTAAAGTGGGTCTTAATTTTCCTTGACAGCTGTTCTTAAAACATACGGGCCGAAGCCCAGCCTTAATTAAATGCACATTCGTATTCCAAACAAATTAAGTACAATTAAGGACTCTGAGTTATGGGTATCTATCACTCGGCGATGTTTTTGTAAAAATTACCACATTTAGATCAAAGGCAGAGGACCTTTGCTTAATTGTTTCATTAGGGCCCAATACAACTGGCTTCATAAATACAGGGTCCGCCGTCTCTATGGGAATTTCCCCCAAAGACAGCTCTTAAGCTAATTGCTACCATATTTCTCTCTGTGCGAGCTTCACGTATCCAATGGATGAAAAAAATGAGCTTGCTTTTCGGGAAATAAAGACAGCACAGTAACCTTCAGAGATGGGCCAAGATGGAGACTGGGGGCTAGATGCAGACTAAGTTAGCTGAATTTAGCTGCCATTGAAAGCAACGGCACAAGTTCATCTTGACTTAGGTTCAGTTCCATTTATTTAAAGAGAAATTAAATGCAACTAAGTGCATCTGTTGGGAAAGGGCTGTAGCTGAGTATTAGAACATTGGTTTTGTACGTTGAAATCCCTGGCACCTCCAGGTGGGGCTGGGAAAGACTCCCATCTCAAACTCTGGAGAGGTGCTGCCATAGAATACTGAGTGAGATGGATCAATGGTCTGGCTAACTAATTTAGCCTGGACCAATCCATTGATTCCATCTTAGCAGTCAATAGCCTTGGATAACTGTGAGCAAGTGCAGTGGTTGTTGTTGTCAATTAGTTGTGTCCGACTCTTCGTGACCCCATGGACCAGAGCACGCCAGGCACTCCTGTTTTCCACTGCCTCCTGCAGTTTGGTCAGACTCATGTTAGTAGCTTCGAGAACACTGTCCAACCATCTCGTCCTCTGTCTTCCCCTTCTCCTTTTGCCCTCAATCTTTCTCAACATCAGGGTCTTTTCCGGGGAGTCTTCTCTTCTCATGAGGTGGCCAAAGTATTGGAGCCTCAGCTTCAGGATCTGTCCTTCCAGTGAGCACTCAGGGCTGATTTCCTTCAGAATGGATAGGTTTGATCTTCTTGCAGTCCATGGGACTCTCAAGAGTCTCCTCCAGCACCATAATTCAAAAACATCAATTCTTCGGTGATCAGCCTTCTTTATGGTCCAGCTCTCACTTCCATGCATCACTATTGGGAAAACCATGGCTTTAACTATATGGACCTTTGTCAGCAAGGTGCTGTCTCTGCTTTTTAAGATGCTGTCTTGGTTTGTGATTGCTTTCCTCCCAAGAAGCAGGAGTCTTTTAATTTTGTGACTGCTGTCACCATCTGCAGTGATCATGGAACCTAAGAAAGTAAAATCTCTCACTGCCTCCATTTCCCCCCTTCTATTTGCCAGGAGGTGATGGGACCAGTGGCCATGATCTTAGTTTTTTTGATGTTGAGATTCAGGCCATATTTTGTGCTCTCCTCTTTCACCCTCATTAAAAGGTTCTTTAATTCCTCCTCACTTTCTGCCATCAAGGTTGTGTCATCAGCATATCTGAGGTTGTTGATATTTCTTCTGGCAATCTTAATTCCGGCTTGGGATTCATCCAGTCTAGCCTTTTGCATGATAAATTCTGCATATAAGTTAAATAAGCAGGGAGACAATACACAGCCTTGTCGTACTCCTTTCCCAATTTTGAACCAATCAGTTGTTCCATATCCAGTTCTAACTGTAGCTTCTTGTCCCACATAGAGATTTCTCAGATGAGGTGATCAGGCACTCCCATTTCTTTAAGAACTTGCCATAGTTTGCTGTGGTCGACACACTCAAATGATTTTGCGTAGTCAATGAAGCAGAAGTAGATGTTTTTCTGGAAGTCTCTAGCTTTCTCCATAATCCAGCGCATGTTTGCAATTTGGTCTCTGGTTCCTCTGCCCTTCGAAATCCAGCTTGCACTTCTGGGAGTTCTTGGTCCACATACTGCTTAAGCCTGCCTTGTAGAATTTTAAGCATAACCTTGCTACCGTGTGAAATGAGCGCAATTGAGCGGTACTTGGAGCATTCTTTGGCACTGCCCTTCTTTGGGATTGGGATGTAGACTGATCTTCTCCAATCCTCTGGCCACTGCTGAATTTTCCAAACTTGTTGGCATATTGAGTGTAGCACCTTAACAACATCATCTTTTAAAATTTTAAATAGTTTAGCTGGAATATCATCACTTCCACTGGACTTGTTATTAGCAGTGCTTTCTAAAGCTCATTTGACTTCACTCTCCAGGATGTCTGGCTCAAGGTCAGCAACCACACTACCTGGGGTGTACGAGACCTCCATATCTTTCTGGTATAATTCCTCTGTGTATTCTTGTCACCTCCTGATGTCTTCTGCTTCTGTTAGGTCCTTTTTACATTTGTCTTTTATTATGGTAATATTTGTACAAAATGTTCCTTTCATATCTCCAATTTTCTTGAACAGATCTCTGGTTTTTCCCATTCTGTTGTTTTCTTCTATTTCTTTGCATTCCTCATTTAAGAAGGCCCTCTTGTCTCTCATTGCTATTTTTTGGAAATCTGCATTCAATTTCCTGTATCTTTCACTATTTCCTTCGCATTTTGCTTGCCTTCTCTCCCCCGCTATTTGTAAGGCCTCATTGGACAGCCACTTTGCTTTCTAGCATTTCCTTTTCATTGGGATGGTTTTCATTGCTGCCTCCTGTATAATGTTATGAGACTCCATCCATAGTTCTTCAGGCACTCAGTCCACCAAATCTAAATCCTTAAACCTGTTCCTCACTTCCACTGTCTATTCATAAGGGATTTGATTTAGATTGTGTCTTACTGGCCCAGTGGTTTTTCCTACTTTCTTCAGTTTAAGCTGGAATTTTGCTATAAGAAGCTGATGATCTGAGCCATAGTCAGCTGCAGGTCTTGTTTTTGCTGACTGTATAGAGCTTCTCCATCTTTGGCTGCAGAGAATATAATTAATCTGATTTTGATGCTGCCCATCTGATAATGTCCATGTGTAGAGTCATCTCTTTTGTTGTTGGAAAAGAGTGTTTGTGATGACCAGCTTGTTCTCTTGACAGAACTCTATTAGCCTTTGCCCTGCTTCATTTTGAACTCCAAGGCCAAACTTGCCAGTTATTCCTTTTATCTCTTGACTCCCTACTGTAGCATTCCAATCCTCTATAATGAGAAGAACATCCTTCTTTGGTGTCATTTCTAGAAGGTGTTGTAAGTCTTCATAGAATTGATGTAAATGCTCCCCCCCTGCATTTATGGGATGGATTATGGAGGCAACACCTTTGTGGCCCTGTTTCTTTTTCTCTGCTCTTTCCATTGTGACATCCATTTTATGTTATGCTGCAACCCCACTGCCACCATGTGGATTTATGCCATGCCACAAGGCATCCATTTTGGGTTCTGTTGCACCCTCTGCAGCAGCCATTTTGGGACTGGCACCCGTGACACTCCCTCCCACACCCTCAAAACTCCATGCATGCCCACTGGCCCAAATAGGCCAGTGATCCTTTCAGTGCAGGTGGCTATCAAATGCCTTCACCAAAGGTGAGCCCTGAGGTTATTCGTTCCCTTCTTGCACAGTTTTCACCATGAGGGTGCTTAAGACAAAATTCACTCCCCTGAAATTTCCATTTGTTGCTTCTCACCCTCCCCTCTGGAAAAACAGAGAGCATGTCTGGTAGCACAGACGACTCAACCTTTTATGACATTAGGCAGACAAACATTTGTAATGACAGAGGGATTGTATGTCAGATCCATATGCCTTTGCTTGTGCAAGTCCCGGGGACATCTGAGGTTCCTTAGAGAGGTGAAAGAAAAGCCATTGCTGTTCATGCATTACATGAGAAGTCTCTGCTGCATTAGCCTAGCTGTTCATTTATTTATTTTGCCAACTCAACTGAGAGTTGGACGGCAACCTGCATAATTCCGTGCTGTCCCCTTTTAAAACAAAATGAATGTTTTGCATGTGGCAGGAATTTCTCTACAAAAGACTGTGCTGATAGTATCCACACACACACACTCTGGTCATATTTTACATTGTAGGAAAGGTGACCAATAGCTACCAGCCACAATGGCTATGTTCTACCTCCACTGAATGCCTCTGAAAATTGGGGGTGGATGGGTGGGATTCAACTCACAGTATGCAGATGGGAAATTGAGATAAAACGATGATAGAGGGCTATATAGATATAAGTAATTGTCTTTTATAAGGATTGTGAATATTGTATTTTATATTTTCTTTTTCTGTATTATTCTTTTCTTGTGATATGTTGCCGTTTATTATCTTTCTATAAAAGAGTTTGGGTTTTATTGCTTAATATGTTAAAAACCTCTAATAAAATTCTCTATTTTTAAAAATAATGAAAACCAGTTGCTAGGAACTACAGGCAGGGACAACTGCTGTGATCAGGCCCTGCCTACTGGTTTCCCACATGCACCTGGTCGGCCAGTGTGATAATGGGATGCTGGACTAAATGGGCTATCGGTCAGGCACGGTAGAGCTTTTCTTATGTTCTTATTCTTTCTCCAAGCCTCATGTCCCCCACCTGAATTGGTACACACATAATTGAACATGTACCATATTTTTCACCCTATAGGATGCACCGGCCCATAGGACGCACCTAGATTTGGGGGGGGGGGATAAAGGGGAAAATTTATTTCCCCCCCAGGCGCGGGGCTGGGGCGGGGGAAGCCCGAACTTCCCCAGCCCCCAGAACGGGTCCCAGAGCTTGTGCGGCTGGGGAGCTCTGGGAGCTTGTGCGGCTGGGGGAGGGGGAAGCCCTCCGCCAGCCTCCAACCACATCAGGAGACAATGGAATGGCGCGCTGCGCCTCCACGCTGTCCCCCGAGCTTGTGGGGCTGGCGGTGGGGCTCTCCTGAAGCCTGGAGAGTGAGAGGGGTCGGTGTGCACCGACCCCTCTCGCTCTCCAGGCTTCAGCAAAAGCCTGCATTCACCCCATAGGACGCACACACATTTCCCCTTCATTTTTGGAGGGGAAAAAGTGTGTCCTATAGGGCGAAAAATACGGTAAATGATGCCAATAAGATCAGACTGTGTGATTAGGTCAGCAAGGCAACCATGTGACAGTATGTGAGGATAATTTAAATAAACAAGCAAACACTTCTTCCTTGGTGTGCTGCCTTTTTTTTTTAATGTATGCATTTATATATTTTTCCAGAATATCATGAGGGCCAATCAGATATGGGAGCTTCTTAATCTGATAAATGTAAAGTAAAAAGGTAAAGGTAAAGGACCCCTGGACAGTTAAGTCTGGTCAAAGGTGACTATGGGATTGCAGAACTCATCTCGCTTTAAGGCCGAGGGAGGCTGCGTTTGTCCACAGACAGCTTTCCAGGTCATGTGGCCAGTATGACTAAACCACTTCTGGTGCAATAGAACACCGTGACAGAAACCAGAGCACACGGAAACACTGTTTACCTTCCCACCGCAGCAATACCTATTTATCCACTTGCACTGGCGTGCTTTCAAACTGCTAGGTTGGCAGGAGCTGGGACAAAGCAAAGGGAGCTCACTCTGTTGCAGGGATTCAAATGTATATATGTATCAAAAGCCCAGCGTTCAAGAGATTAGAAGCGTGTGTGTGTGTGTAGAAACTAGCCCAGCAAAGGTAACATTCACATTAGTCTCTCTGGCTCCACCCACCAATGCTGTGTGGCCCCTGAAAGGTTGTCAATGTGGCCCTTGGGCTGAAAAAGTTCCCCCACCCCTTACGTAGTGTGAATGCCTCCAGTCCTCCCGACCCTGCAAAATACTGCACTGGCCTCACCATTCCGCACTCCTCAAACGACTTTCAGCTGAATTGAAGTTGTTTTCTCATCAACCTTACCTTCTCTGCCTGGGTGGTGCAATTCTAATTTTGGCAAAATGCTCAAGGCCCACATCACCCTTAATTTGGTATGAAATTAGTTGACTTAAAATAAACACCATAAAACAAAATCCTCTGGTATTAAACTCGGCTTGGCGGAGGAATGAGTGCAGAGTTGAGATTTATAATGGGCCACCTTCTGAAGTGTCAGAAGGCAGCGTGCCAGGGGGAACTACCAAACCTCCACCCCACGCTTTCTAACATTAGGTTCTACTGAGTCTTTCCCAGTGAAGGCTGGTCAATTGGGGTGAAAGGGACACAGCCTTACCAACCTCACTCTGCCCCTCTGCTAGCCTCCCCACCTGCCTTCTTACCATCAGTCCTAGAGTTGCCCTTGTAGAACACAGCAGAGAAGAGGTTGGGGAGAAAGCTGCCTGTCATTGGCTCTGGCTCCCCCTACTGTTGGTCTCCCTGTTTTCCTTTCTACCAGTCCCAGTAGGCACCAGTTACCACTGGTCTTTGCCATCATGCTGTTTTGGGGCTCTGATCAGGGGACCAGCAGAGAGTACAGTGCAAAGGCTCGCAATAATTTTCCAGAGTTGGGGTGTGTGTGTGTGATACTCAGAAAGACATCCTATTCTTTCCTCATGGACTCCTTTGCTTTTACTAACTACCTGAAGTTCACCGTCCTGTCTCAGTGACGCCTGCGCTGGCTTGGTCATGTCTACAGAATGGAAGATGGCAGGATTCCCCAAGAACGTGCTCCCTAGGGAGCTGGCTTCAGGTCTGCTGAATGCTGTAGCTAGGCAGGTGCATCTGTCCCCATCTACGAAGGTGGAAGCCGGTTTTGGAGAGAAGACTGTGTCTGCCCTGTGCCTCCAGCTCCTCCACCACCACCTCTTGTTTAGCACCTCATTCTTGCTGGTCAAAGACCTCTCCCTACTCCATTTCTATGGACACTTTCTCCACTATATGCATTTATGTACACATTACTTGGCTGGAGAACCGAATTGCAAAATTCGGAGAAGTGCAAATTTTGAACGACGGCTGTGTTTTGTTTCTCCTACTATTATAGGAAGTGCAGATTGAGTGGGTTTGCCTTTAAATGCAAACTGAATCAAATTTCCTTCCGTCTTGTGCCTTTTAAAATGAGAGCATACGCAATTCCATGAACAGTCAGGCATGTTCAAAAATATAGGCAATTTCGACTCGAGACTCATCTTCCCTCTAATCATAGTGACCTGGTTTTGGTGACTACGGTGCAGAATTGACTATACTTTCCGTGAGCTTAGGACTGGGATCTGCCATTAAAATTGAAACACGGGATTCAGCTGCATTCTCAAAGTGTAGAGAAGCTAGTGAGTAGATAAATTTCAAAAGTCCATCAGAGGAAGATGTTTATCCCATGGGGCAGCTGTGACAGACATGCTGCCTACCACAGATGTCATCTTTAATCGACTGGAAACTGAAGAAGCACCAACAAAGAGACAATTGTGAACATCCGCCTGTCTCTGAGAGCCCTTTCTCACACCCGCAGAGTGAAAAAGAAACCATCCAGGCTAGACAACAACACCCATTTAAAAATGCATATCCACAACCTGTTGGCACTCAGAGAAAGAACTGCTTTAGGATACAAGCTATTTCCAGAGCCTTTTTGTAGGTTTCCTGTCTACCCTTCCTTAATAGTTGGAGAACCTGATCCCTAATCTAAGCAAGGAATCCATTGTGGTAAATCCCTCAATTGCATTTGCAATCTCTTCTTTCCTTTCTTGGGATAACATGCATGACCCACCTTAGTGGGATGTTTCTACAGATGTGGCCTTGTGGAATAGTTTCTCCAAAGGAGGTATGAAATGGTACGAGACGAATGAAGATGAATTTTGGAAGATTCAGGACAGGTGAAAGAAAATCCTTCTTTACACAATATTGAATTATTGAATTTGCTCCCGCAAAGCCACTTCCGACGTAGAAAGGTTGTGGGCTTCACCCTCCCACCATGCGCGCGGGGACTGGCTCTCAGCCCCCGCGCAATTGAGGGAATCCCTGATCGCATCATTCCCTGGCCGGCCAATCAGCTGGCCTGGGGGGGGGGCATGGCCTGCTCCATTTAATGCAGGGGCAGCATGGAATCTCCCTCTTTGCCGAGTGGCGGTTAGGCATTGGTATTGGTATTGTTATGTAGATGGAAGGGGGGGAGGAAGTGCCATCACCTCCCCCGCATATAGAAGGGTAGTCCGATAAAGGATTCCGGGGGGCGTGGCCCTGTCCGAAGCCTATGGAGGTGAGGGCCTAAGGCATGCCCCTGAGCGGTGACCCCGGGGGAGTTCCTAGTTGATGTGCATCAGCAGGACTCCCCCTACTGGTGGTTAACCCTTCCTGGACTTCAAGCGAACAGGCTGAAGCCAGATAGTCAGTTAGGACCAATGCCTAAGCCAATGCCGCTCATCACCTGTAACCAATAAAGTTGTGGCCACATTTAGCCCATTAACCTTACATATCTGTGTCACATGTCTTTATTTCCACTGGGGGGAGGCGGGAACTTGCCACGCAAGATGTTGTTATGGCCACCAACCTGGGTAGCTTCAAAAGAAGGCTAGACAAATTCATGGAGGAGAAGGCTACCAGAGGTTGCTAGCCATGATGACTATGCTCTGCCTCCACTCAGGTCCTCCTAGTAGGTTTCCCACTGGGGCTTTGGTTTGACCAGAAGTGCTGGACTTACATGGGCTCTTCATATGTTCTTCTTGGACCTCTGGTTTGCTGTGGATAGACATATTAGCTTCACCAAAGCTTTGTTGCAGATTGTTTTCTGAAGAGCAACTTTCTGTTGAGCCACTTGTAACACAATATTTATATATAACAGTTTATTGAAGGCAAGTATTCTCCTGCGGTAATATCATATCAGGAACAAGCTCCCCGGTTTCCTTACTCCAGAATCCCCCTGTCTCTTTCTTTCATGTCAGTTTTTAATACAACTTGTTACCATTTAGCATCTGATATTCTGATAATTATCTTCCCGAGGCTAATCCTTCTGCAACGCAGGAACGCTACATGGGAGTCTTCAAATAGTCATTATTTATAGTAGGTTCCTCCTTTCAACCCCAAGCCATTGTTATTTATAATTCATGGAGGGAAGAAGCCGGATCAGTGATTTTTCAAGTATAATCCATTAGGCTCTTCTACATTTCCGTCTGATAGGACCCTGCTAATTATACTCTGTGGTTTTGATAGACATCTAGGCAGGGGGTCATTTTTTATTATTAAATAAATCAAGTGGAGTTGCCACCAAACTTCTCCTTCAGCAAAATCCCAAGAACTAACTTGGAGATTCATGCCTGGAAGAAGCATCTGTGCCATATCAAGAGAAAGAAAAGAAAAGAAAAGAAAAGAAAAGATTTGTGTTTGGCAACATTTCCCCTTGGTGGTGGGACTGAGGGTTCTGTTCATCTCCAATGAAAGAACACAGCAGCACTTCTGCCAGATCAGATAAATATTTATAATCCTGGTTCCCACAATGTCCAACCAAGTTTCTACAGGAAGCCCATAACATGAACATAAACATGATAAGCATCTCCCATTGCTGTTCCCCATTGACTGGTATTGAGAGGCATACTGACTGTTCCTGGAGATAGCATATAACCATCACAACCAATAGTCATTTTGACCCAACCAGAAAGTTGTCTAACGTTGTGGCGGTCCTCCTCACCTCATAGAATCACCTCCGCATCTCATAGAATTGAATCCCACAGTTGAGCAGACCAGGAGAGATCAACAGTTTGGGGAAGGCCTGTGGCTCAGTGATACAACATCTGTTTTGCATGCAGAAGGTCCCAGGTTCAATCTCCTAGTAGGGTTGGGAAGGATCCTGGCTCAAAACCCTGAAAGGCCACTGTCAGTCAGTGCAGGCAATACTGAACGAGGTGGACCAAAGGGCTCAACTGGTACAAGAGATCTTCTTATGTTCCTGATCGTTTAAGGATGGGTGAATCTCTTGTATCACAGTTCGGTCACTGAGATCTTTGGGGCAAACTGTATCTATGGGAGACTTTCTAGCTTTGTAGACTGAGGATGGTGGGGCAGTGCCACCATTTGCCCAAATGGACAAGCCAGAAGAAGAAGAAGAAGAAGAAGAAGAAGAAGAAGAAGAAGAAGAAGAATTTGGATTTGATATCCCGTTTTATCACTACCCAAAGGTGTCTCAAAACGGCTAACATTCTCCTTTCCCTTTCTCCCCCACAACAAACACTCTGTGAGGCGAGTGGGGCTGAGAGACTTCAGAGAAGTGACCCACCTTGGAAGAATGGCAGATGAAGGTGATAGACTATATGGGACTAGCAGAAATGACTGGCAGAATCCGAGACCAGGGAAAAGAGACGGCGGAAGAAGATTGGAAGAAATTTAAGAACTATCTTAAGAAATACTGCAAAATTTATGAATTTTAGAATAATGTGGTTTTTAAAATCAAATGGAGTACAACTGTAAAGATTAAGTGAAAGGAAAGTAAGAATGATAATTAGATAAAATCAAGGGTGAGGATTTGCTGAATTAAATGTTTGAAATGGGAATGCAGAAAGGGGAGGTATGAGGAGGTCGGTGAAATAAGTTTTAAGAAAATAAAGTATTGAAATTATACTTGTTCTTTTTTATGTTATTTTTGTTTGTGCGTGTGTGTATTGATATGTTTGTTATAATTTGTAAAATCCTAATAAATATTTATTTTTTAAAAAAGAGAGACTTCAGAGAAGTGTGACTAGCCCAAGGTCACCCAGCAGGCTGCATGTGGAGGAGTGGAGACCCGAACCCGGTTCACCAGATTACAAGTCTACTGCTCTTAACCACTACACCACACTGGCTCTGGAAGAGCACCAGAGCAAGGAGAAGAACAGCATGGCCTCATCTATTGGCCAGAGCAAGAGCAGCTGAAGGGAACTCCTTCTGAGTCAGAAATAACACTTACTTCCACCTGCCAATTGCCTTGGGACAGGATGCTCTGGCCTCACCCAATAGTCAAAAGAATATAAGCCACCACCAGTCAAAGGGTCTCAGGAAGGGAAAACCAACCTGGTCTGAACTGGGTATCATTGTCCACATGAAGCTTATCTCTTTGCCTTGGCCTTGAAGAATTTATATTCCTCCTCTACTTTTTTGCTTCCATTCTCCTTTCCTTTTGAGGTTTTTTGTTTTGTTTTGTTTTGAATGTCTTAAAGGAGGGACTGCTCTCTTTTTTAAAAAATGATATGAGCTGCTTTGATGACATTAATTGTCTGAAAAGCAAGCTAAAATAGAATACATAAATATCTATGAAACACCTGCAAGCATGACAGTGAAGTCGTCGTAAATAAGAAATTGGCAGTAAGCTTAAGTTTTGTAAGCGTCAATTTCCAATTAAGAATGTCTATTTTCTAGCAGGCTCGTAACAGATGTTGCTTAGGAATTCTAAGAAGCCCTCCACACCATCATTGTAGTTTTGAAATCAGTTGTTAAATTCAGTGCATTTTTGAAAGGTTCAGTCTGCCATCTTGATTCGAAATATCAGCTAATTGTATCTAAACATAGACAGAAAAAAAGTTCCTTGATATCAGGAACCATCATGATATGTTTGGTTAAACTCAGTGTAGTTTTGAAATCAGTTAAAATCAGATCTGTTTCAAAAGAGTCAGTCCACCATCTTGATTCAAAATGGTGTCCAAACATGGACAAAATCCCTTTTCCTTGATCTCAGAAACCATTGTGCAAAATTTGCCTGTAATACTTTAAGAGGAATCTAAGTGCATATCAAACATG
Organism: Podarcis bocagei; assembly: GCF_964188305.1. NCBI lineage: Eukaryota > Metazoa > Chordata > Lepidosauria > Squamata > Lacertidae > Podarcis > Podarcis bocagei. Next base: position 71,690,204 of record NC_138132.1, on the reverse strand, counting down.
CAATTTTCCAAAATATATTGCAGATGATTATCATTATTAAAATTATTAAATGTGTTTATGAATTGCTTCCTAGGAAGCAAACTAGATTTCACAATGCAAAACAAAAAACCAAAAAGCCCACGATTACACACACACAATTCCGTATATAGCCAATAGAAGTCTTATCATTTCTATAGCAGTCCACTGTCCAGTGCTCTCAATCTTGCTAAAATATGTTGCTGTGTCAGCAAATCACTCCACCCAGAGTCACCCTGATGACAGCGCCACTTCTTGCTATGAGCATTCAATAACCACTTGAGATGCAAAAATCTCCCAAAGTTTTCCCGGAATGCACGAGTCCGCAATGTGGAAGGGGGAAAATGCTAGCAAGGCAGTTTGTGGAGGCTATGGGGTTGGAAAGGAGTTGCAGAGCACAACCTAATATGTAGGGGGTGGGAAAGCAAATACACACAGCCCCCTCGCTACGCAGTGAGCATGAATTTATTGAACCATATGGCCTTGAATAATTGCCCTTTCTTCTCCACATGGAGGTGAAAAGGGTACGTTAGACATTTGCAACTTCCAAATGGCACCTGACATCTCTTATAAGTGAAAGTCTGTTTGGGTTTTTCTTTTTTTAAATGGCGGAGCATAAATCTTTTAAATTATAAATCAATAAATAGTTAATTCCACAATAGAAATCCTCTAAATATTTAATGTGTCATATGCAGAGTGGCTACCGTCAGGCTGATGGCACGGAGTCAAATGCATGCTGGTGCCAACTTGGGCCCTAACTCTCAAATAACTATCGATTTGAACTTGAAGCCTCTCAACACCTTGGAAAAGAAAAGTGTAAAGGTAACAGTATGTGTGTGTGTGAGAGAGAGAAAGAGAGCATGCCAGATAGGGTGATGGAATAGGGCTTTGACTCCTTTCCGCAGTTGCATTCCTGCTTTTGCCCGGGTGACAAATATGCCTCCAACTCCCCCCCCCCCCAGGAATAGAAACTCATGGTGGCCCCTTCCTCTGCAACAGGACCTGGTAACACCCGGGACTTAGGGTCTCATGGGAGGGGCAGGCTAGCCTGGTAGGCAAGGATGCTCCACCCACTTTTCTCACTCCATTTGTCAATTGCAGCATCTGCCCTCCCTTCCCTCTACAGTGTGAGTGTCATTTAGTAGCCTGTCATAGTGCTTTGATCGGCAGAACTGGCACTGTTCAGATGCCACATAATACCATTTTCCACATTTGCGAAAGATCAATCTTTTAGCATCTACACTTTGGAACTCCCTGCCTATTGATATCAGGCCTTCACTGTACTCTTTTCAGCACCTGCCGAAGACATTTTTTTGTTTGTTTAGACAAGCCTACCCAGATGCTCGAGGGACGCGGGTGGCGCTGTGGGTTAAACCACAGAGCCTAGGACTTGCCACTCAGAAGGTCGGTGGTTTGAATCCCCGCAACAGGGTGAGCTCCCGTTGCTCGGTCCCAGCTATTGCCAACCTAGCAGTTCGAAAGCACGTTAAAGTGCAAATAGATAAATAGGTACTGCTCTGGCGGGAAGGTAAACAACATTTCCGTGAGCTGCTCTGGTTCGCCAGAAGCGGCTTAGTCATGCTGGCCACATGACCCAGCTGCTGTATGCTGGCTCCCTTGGCCAATAAAGCGAGATGAGCACCGCAACCCCAGAGTCGGCCACGACTGGACCTAATGGTCAGGGGTCCCTTTACCTTTACCTTTACCCAGATGCTCACCAAGCTGATATGTAATCAGTTTTTAATCTATTGTTATTTTGATTTATTGAAAGTCTTAAATTATTGTTAATTATTTAATTGGTGATCTCATTATTTTATCTTTTTTGTAAACTGCTTTGAGGCATCTTTTCATTCTTTTTTTTAAAAAAACAATCAAGCAGTGTCTACATTTTATGAATAAATAAATAATTTTGGGAGAGCCCCATACTGGCACTTGGGACTTCCTGTTTTTGCCTACTACACGCTGTAGATTGTTTTGTATTGATTTTTGTTCTTTGGCATTCTGAGGGAAAGAGCTGTTTGACAGTGGAACGGACTTCTTCGGAAGGGTCTGCAATCATCCTGTCTTCCCTTTTGCTTTCCCCAAAACATCCCTTCCAGCAGTAATGACTGTGTGCATGAAGGATGGAAGGAACTCCCTGGATTTAATGAACCCCCCCCCCAAAAAAAAATCTTCCCATCAGGAAGCTCCCGCTGCAGATATCTCTAGGCATTGTGGTTTGTAATAGGCCCAAAGGAGGGAGGAGAAACAGATACAGTGGAGGCTAGGAACAGGGTAAAGGTAAAGGTAAAGGTAAAGGTAAAGGTAAAGGGACCCCTGACCATTAGGTCCAGTCGTGGCTGACTCTGGGGTTGCGGCGCTCGTCTCGCTTTATTGGCCAAGGGAGCTGGTACAGCTTCCGGGTCATGTGGACAGCATGACTAAGCTGCTTCTGGCGAACCAGAGCAGCGCAGGGAAACGCCGTTTACCTTCCCGCCGGAGCAGTTCCTGTTTATCTACTTGCACTTTGACATGCTTTCGAACTGCTAGGTTGGCAGGAGCAGGGACCGAGCAACGGGAGCTCAACCCGTCATCGGGATTCGAACCACTGACCTTCTGATCGGCAAGTCCTAGACTCTGTAGTTTAACCCACAGCGCCACTTTGGAATAGGCCAATTTCTTCCCAGGCCAGGTTCCAGACTACTCTAGATTTGCATTTCCCGCATTGAAGGTGGGAGGAAATAGATGCCCTTCAAGGCACCACCCGCCGGTATGAGTCTAGGCCTGTACTGGGCTGATGACCCCTCCCTGCTAGCCGTGTGTCTCTTTTGGCAGGTTCACCCACCCATTTCCTGGCAGTGCCCCCAGAATCCTTTGCAATGTCACAGGGCCTGAAACTCTACAATGGACACTCAAGTCCCCTTCCTTTGCTCTGACCCCTGCCTTCAACTCATTTGGCTGGTCCTGTACAGACTCCCCACTCCGCAATGCCATCTGCTTGCAGCGTGAGGAGCAGAACTGATTGTCCGTTTTCACCGTGTCCTCATTTCCAGCAGGGTAAAGCATACATTAATATTCATCGCTTTCCTCCTCCTCCTCCTCTGTGGCTCTGCGGAAGAGTTTTCTCTGCTGTATCCCCAGTTGAGCTCCCTCCAATGACAGATATTGTAATAATGACAGTAGATTAATATCTCTTTAATCAGCCCAAATGAACATGACACACGCGGGTGACAGTTCAATTTTCACATAACAGATTGTGGCTATCAAAACCCGACCATTTCGCCCGTCTCTCTTTTTATTATTATTATTTCTGGCAGAGATAATAGGGCTCTGGGAGGACCCAGGGTCCCATCAGATACCTATTAAATAAATCTTGTAACACATCAGCGTTACTCACCCACCTGTCTGGGCTCACGCTGCTCGGAGAATTAAATGAGGGTTGACACACGGAACACGCAAGTATTGTCACTCTGCCGGTGGCCTCTGCAAAAATGCATTCCAGCCTGTGCAGAACACCCCAGGCTTCTCGACTTGGTGACTTCTTGGGTATGAAATACCTCATTCAAGCAGCTCTCAGGTCACATTTGGAAGATGGCTTTGCTCCTTTTCTGGAGCTGAGCAAAAATGTTGGGGTGCAGAAAGGGAAAAGGAGTGGGGGTGGGATTTCTCAAACAAACGTCCCAAGCACGCCATGTAGGAATGTGGTGGGATTAATGCCGGGATGTCAGGTTGTCACCTTTGAAAAAATGTTGCAAGACTTACCGAAATTTTCCGTCTTCCCATTTCTGATTTACAATATGGGGAGAGGGTTCTTTTAAGGATTGCAGCAAACTAAGTGGGAACTGAGACTAGGTGCATTAGAGAACTCCAACAAAATGGAAGCAGGAGTAGAACCTTCCAATATTTCCTTAGCCGTCCCTTGTCTGGAATGGAAATCAATCCATTGAAAACAATCAGTATTCACGGTTGTTGTTGCTACCAACCCTTAAACGTTATCATTACATTAACCCCAGCTCCCATTTGCATTGTGTTTCAAGTTGAAATGAATAAGGCGGAATGATGGAATGGTGATGTAATTTATGTGATTAGTATAATTACATAATTACGTAATTGCGTAAATTACGTAAATTGCATGCTTTTGCTGCAGTGGAGAATGAGACTGAGACTGAGATGTAGGTTTTGATGGAAGATGAAGTGCAGCAAAATGGAAACAGTGCTGCATTTCACAAAGAAAGGGCAGAACAAAAAACGACACCTTCTTACATCCTTACCAACTACAAAATGCTGCAGTCTATTCACCTTCTGGGTTCCAGTCAGCCAGCCATGCCCTCCTTCAGAACACTCCATTCCATTCCCCCTTGTCGACATTCCATGCCTATGCTCACTTCTCATTTTCTCTTCCACGCAACTATCAGAGGGGAAGGGGTCCTTTTGCATCTGTGATAGCAAAATCAGCTGCAGAAAGCAATTCACAGAATGTCCTCTTTGACAACAACATTTGGAGGACAACACATTCCTGGTCTAAAGATGTGCCTTTGATATTTGGGGCTGAACTACAAATTTAAACCAATGATTTGACTGGTCAATGTTGAACTCAAAGCCATCCTTGTCATGATATAAAGAGAAGAGAGCTGTTTCTGGGATTACTAGGGAGGGACGACAGATGAAGGATCCTCACTGACATTTGTAGATCTAAATCAGCCATGTCAATGGGTCTACTCTGAGTAGGACTAGCATTGGGTGCAATCCAAGAACTTGTGGCTGAATAATGCATGGAGATCTCTTAGCATGTAGAGGAGATGTGATTTGGAGCTTGCTTCATGCATCCATATACCTTGATCTGGTCCTAGGCTGGGTGTAGGGAAGAAATGGAGTTCAGTTTGTAATTTAATTTGAACTCATCATTATTATTTATGATTTTTATTTTATGTTTATTATTAAGGGAACCTGCTTAATTCCCACTTCCTAAAACTGCTAACAAAGGGAAATGCACCCATTCTTCGAAATCTGCACTTTTCCAAATGTTCTGATGAAGTTCTCTGACAAAATGATGTTGTTGTTTTTAACTGCATATATTGGGTTGCAGTGTTTTTCCACCCTAAAAAAATGTTTAGGGGTACTCTCATTTTCCTACTCATATCGAAATACTGCCCCTCAATGAGGCCAAAATGTTTAGGGGTATGTGCACCCCTGCATACCCCCAGAAAAAAGCACTGGTTGTAGTGCAACTCCAGAGTCGTACTACTAAAATTGAAATTTCTGGCAGTAAGAGCTGTTTGACAATGGAATTGACTCCCTCAGAAGTTGATGGACCTTCACTGGAAGCTTTTAAACAGAGGTTGGATGGCCATCTGTCAGGGATTCCAGCCTTGCATAACTAATCCAGAATGCGGCAGCTAGACTGGTGACTGGGGGCGGCCGCAGAGACCACATAACACCGGTCTTGAAAAACCTACATTGGCTCCCAGTACGTTTCCGAGCACAATTCAAAATGCTGGTGCTGACCTTTAAAGCCCTAAACGGCCTCGGTCCAGTATACCTGAAGGAGCGTCTCCACCCCCATCGTTCTGCCCGGACGCTGAGGTCCAGTGCCAAGGGCCTTCTGGTGGTTCCCTCATTGTGAGAAGCAAAGCTACAGGGAATCAGGCAGAGGGCCTTCTCGGTAGTGGCGCCCGCCCTGTGGAACGCCCTCCCGTCAGATGTCAAAGCAATAAATAACTACCTGACATTCAGAAGACATCTTAAGGCAGCCCTGTTCAGGGAAGTTTTTAATCTGTGATATTTTAGTGTATTTTTGGTTTCTATGGAAGCCGCCCAGAGTGGCTGGGGAAACCCAGAAAGATGGGCGGGGTACAAATAATAAATTATTATTATTATTATTATTATTATTATTATTATTATTATTATTATTATTATTATTATTATTGCAGGGCCCAGTCAGATGGGTGGCTAATAATAATAATAGTAATAGTAGTAATAAAAATAAAGAAAGAAAGAAATATGACCCTCAGGAGTCTCTTCCAACTCTACAATTATATGATGGGTATGAATAACTTAGGCCCATTACTTTCAATTAGTGTACTCTAAGTATAATTTAGTAGGGTACAACCCATTATAAAAATGAATATATTAGTGAAACTTTGATGTTAACAAATGCATTGATTAAGGTAAAATGTAGATTAAAATGCTGACAAATTTCCACAATGACTTTAAGAAAAAGTAAAAAGTAAACCGATGTAGAAATGCAGGGGGCTAAACTTGAAATTGGAAAAAGGAGAAAGTGAGACGAACTGAAATTAACAGATCTGTCTTATCCCTAGCTGGCACGGGGGTGGGGTGGGGGGTGGGATGTTCGAATATTCAATAAATAATTAGTACTTAGTCATTGCAAAGAGGCTGTGGCAAAGGGACAATTTGTGAGTGTGCGTTGTATATATTGTATACTTAGTACAAGTTTAGTACTGAAGTTTAGTACTAAAAAAAAAAAAAGGTTTTCTTTTCCATGGGTTCCTGGCTCTTCCTTCGGCAAGAAAGCATGTTTATTTTTAAAAGGCCTAGTGTGAGTCTTTTTAATGGAAATGTTCCCGAGAGAAAATGAGCAATAAATGACCCCAATGAAGACATTAAAAGTTATCCATATGATTGTAATTATGAAGTCAAATTCGTTCAGCCGAGCATTCTGTCATTCCCCATTCTCGTTACAACTCCTGCCATAGGAGCCGGCTCATTTTCCACTTCTTATTACAGCCTTTGTCATAAAAATAAGTCATCCCAGTTTCAAGCGAGTAATAAATTCTCCAAATTACAGGCTAAGGATGCATGGTGTTAATTTTTGTGTGTGTCCTACCCCCCTTGCTTAATAGGGGCTGGTTAGTTCCTACCACTCCCCACTCTTAGAAAGACATGTTGGCTTAAGGGGGTGGTGGTGGGGAGCTGGGCAGAATTTACTAGCTGAGAGAGAGTCTACCCAGAACCCACTTATCTGTTGGACAATGTCTCTATGAGCATCACACTAGTTTCTGGGTGATTCAGTGCTGAAGTGGAGAGGGATGGTATTCAGGGACCTCAGGACCATACAGAATACAGTGGTACCTCGGGTTAAGAACTTAATTCATTCTGGAGGTCTGTTCTTAACCTGAAACTGTTCTTAACCTGAGGTACCACTTTAGCTAATGGGGCATCCCACTGCCGCTGCACCGCCTCCACACAATTTCTGTTCTCATCCTGAAGCAAAGTTCTTAACCCGAGGTACTATTTCTGGGTTAGCAGAGTCTGTAACCTGAAGCGTCTGTAACCCGAGGTACTACTGTATGGAGCTACCTTTGCATGATGCAGGGCTAGGTAAACCTCAAGCCTGGGGGCCAAATATGGCCCTTCAGCCCTCTGAATCTGGCCCTTGGAAGTCTTCCCAAGCCACAACCCTCACTAGCCCTTTAGCCTGCCTGTGATGTGCCTTCAGGTGTGTGAGAATGTGTGGAGAAACCAGCTTTCTACAGCAAGGTAAAAGATACATTAGTTGCTTGGCCTACTTTTGCCTCAGGCCCCAGCCACCACTGATCTTCGGCCCTCGAATCCAAACCATCTTCTGAAACTCACACTTATCTGAATATTGCGATGCAGTCCTCCATTCAAACGGCATGTGCTTAAACACATGTGTTAGGGGAATGTGTGCATCAAAAGGCATAGTATCTGAGAAAATAACGTACCAAAAATGCATTTGATTAGGGAAAATTGCTTTTTTAAAAAATGGATTTGTCGGGAGAAAGGCACAATAACACGAAGGTGAATTTTTGCGAAGATTTCTTCGTTGTTGGCACTCATCTGCCTCAGGAAACAATGGAAGAGTGCCCTTCAGTGGCGTAGCGTGGGGGGTGCAGGGGGGGGCAGCCGCACCGGGCGCAACATCTGGGGGTTAGGGTTAGGGGGCACAAATCCATGGGTTAGGGGGCACAAATCCACGGGTTAGGGGGCGCAAATTACTTGCCTTGCCCCGGGTGCTGACAACCCACGCTACGCCACTGGTGCCCTTTCGGGGCTGAAGTCAAAGTGTTGAGAGTTACAGTGCCTGCTGTGGCTGTAGAGACTGATATGGGAGAGACAGTTTTTATTGCAGCTGGGGCAGATGAAGGCATCTGGTTTCATTGCTACAGATGCACCATGGGATTCCTTCTCTCTGCGCTCCTTTCAGCAGTCATTCCTCCTCTGGTCACTGCTATAGATCTCACCGATGGTCTCCAGGCACTGTGAGCATTTGCAAAGGATTCTGATAAGGCAGGGTTAATGTTGCCAGCCTTGATGTCATGTTTGCAGAAATTTTTGTAGCACAAAGTTGGTCTGCCATTGGGCCTGGTACCAGAAGCTAGGTCCCTGTTGAGCACATCCTTGGGGGTTCTGCCATCTTCCTGGGGGGGGGGATTATAGTTGTACCTTGGTTTTCAAACAGCTTAGTTCCCAAATGTTTTGGCTCCTGAATGTCCCAAACCCAGAAGTGACTGTTACAGTTTGCAAACTATTTTTGAAGCTTCCTGCAGCCGAATCAGAAGCCATGATTTGGTTTTCGAATGTTTTGGAAGTCGAACGGACTTCCGGAATGGATTCCGCTCGACTTCCAAGGTACGACTGTATATACATATCTGAAATGTGGTAAGCTGAACTTAAAACTGGAAGAATAAGAAATGGAGAGAAATGAAAATTGAAAAAAAGTTGCCTATTCCTATATATATAGCTCTCAGGCATCTCACATCTAGTGTGCAATTTCCCTCTAAGTCTGCCCAAACTCTGCTTGGTGAAACATGAGTGTGGGGCATTTTGGTGATATGGGGCAGGACTGGGAAAGGCTGGCAAAGCATGATGGCTTTACCAGCAACAGGAAAGCACACCTCTTGGGGGCTTCTGGCTGCTGTTTGTTCCGTAAGTCACAGGAACGTAGGAAAATGTCTTATACTGAGCTAGACCAATAGTTCATCTTGTTCAGTATTCTCTTCATTTACCAGCAGAGGCTGCCCAGGGTTTCCAGCAAGGAATCTTTCCAAGCCTTACCTGCAGGTGCTGGGTATTGAACCTGCACCCTTCTGCATGCAAAATAGATGCTCTGCCAATGAGTTATAACCCTTCCCAGCAGGAATCATAATTTGTGATGCCATAGTCTTGATCCCGGAGACTTATGAGGGAAAGAAGTGGTGGCTGCCCACAGCTTGGATACTGCTAGTCAGTGTGGACAGGTAAAAGGTAAAGGACACCTGGATGGTTAAGTCTAGTCAAAGGCGACTATGGGGTTGTGGTGCTCATCTCGCTTTCAGGCCAAGGGAGCCGGTGTTTGTCCACAGACAGCTTTCCGGGTCATGTGGCCAGCATGACTAAACCACTTCTGGTGCAACGGAACACCGTGACGGAAACCAGAGCAAACAGAATCACCGTTTACCTTCCTGCCATAGTGGTACCTATTTATCTACTCACGCTGGTGTGCTTTCGAACTGCTAGGTAGGCAGGAGCTGGGACAGAGCAACAGGAGCTCACCCCGTCATGGGGATTCGAACCACCAACCTTCTGATTGGCAAGCCCAAGAGGCTCAGTGGTTTAGACCACAGTGCCACCTGCATCCCTTCAGTGTGGACAATGCTGAGCTAGATGGACCAATGACCTGAGGTTCCTACATGCTGACGTGCAGCACCATTGACACGCATGTGCTAACATTACAAGCTGGGAGGAAATTTTCTGAAAACAGCCCCATCCTCATCCTCAACTCAAAAAAATTGCAAATTGCTGAGTGAATTCCGAATCAAGAGGAACATAGCGTGTGAACAGAATCCAGGTTCCACCACCAGAACGAAGGTGTGGGGCTCCATGATCTTCCACCGCTAGTAGGAGGAAGCAAAGCCCAGATGACTCAATGTGTGGGCAAATGCGAGGACTCCAGCATTATCCGCCTTGCTGCTTGTTCCAACAGCTCCCGCGTCTCTCCTTGTGGCCTTTTGAACCCTAATGGAAGCTCAAGGGGGTGTGAATATCATGAAAGATCCCATTCAATATACTTCCTAACCTGTCTTTGCCAAATCAAGTGGTACAGAAAAGTTCTGGGACGAATTAGGCAGCCAGATGTGAGGAGCTCAACTCACCAGCCAGTTAGCAGTCGGTGCCAGCAGACGCAGGAAGCAGCCAAAACGTTTGGGTGCCAATAAACCCTCTAGAGGGAGCCAGAGAGCTTTTCCTGCCTTACAGTGAGAGATGAGAGAGAGAGAGAGCTTGAAAGTGCTACTTCATCTAAAACCGGGATGGCCAATTGTGGAAGTCGTGGTAAAGGAGACTTGACCGATCCCACAGATCTTGGCATGTTCCAAAGAGTGGTACATAGGCTAGGGCTGAAGACAAAGTATCTGTCTGAAGGAAATGGGAGACAGAATTCTAAACTGGTTGCCCAGGGAAACATCATCTTGAATGAGGGGTGGTGAATGAACATCATCTAGAGCAAGCATAGGCAAACTCAGCCCTCCAGATGTTTGGGGACTACAATTCCCATCATCCCTGACCACTGGTCCTGTTAGCTAGGGATCTTGGGAGTTGTAGTCCCAAAACATCTGGAGGGCTGAGTTTGCCTATGCGTGATCTAGAGGAGGGGTGATGACCCTCGAGCCCTGGAGCCAAATGTGTCTCCATATGTCTCCTTGGACCCACCACAGGCCACACCCCTTTCCTACACCACACCTCCCACTAGACCAGCCCTGTGCCTTTACAGAGTGCTTTTGCCTGACTGGAATACCTCCTTGTCCTGTAATGAAGCCTCTTGCTTGCCTAGATGGTGAATGGGGAGGTTTTAGGTGCCTCCAGAAACCTCTGGCTTTTTGCTTTTTTTGTGAGGCTGGAATATAGCCTACAACACAGCCACATCTCTTGTCCTGCCTACTTTTGCCTAAATCCCACTGGACATGGAGTCCCAGGAAGGTTGCCCATGTGCCTCTTAGGCTGAAATGGGTCTCTCATCCCGATCTAGAACCTTGCAACAGGACTCCACCCTGTGCTCCTCATTGGCTCTTGTGAGCCTGACTTTTCTTCAAGGCACTAGAAGCAAGTCAGGTTCAGGAAAGCCAATGAGGGGGAAGTAGGGTAGCCATGTTGGAAGGCAGCACTGCCTCCCTGCCTACCTGCAACATCTCACGGTGGCCTTTTTAGCAGCTTCAGGGGTAGTCAATGTGGACTACAACTCCCATCACCCCCCTGTTCTTAACCATGCTGGCTGGAGCTGGTGGGAGCTATGGTCCACAACATCTGGGTGGCACCATGTTGCCTACCCTAGAGCTACTGTTTTAGGACGTTACAGCAGACACAATTTGGCTCCCCTGCTTCTATCCTCTGGCCTGGAATGGTCAACCATATATCTCTGTGGTTATGCACCTAGCTGAAGAGAGCAGTCTGGTCCACATTGCTGCGTTGCTTTGCTTACCTAGGCTGCCTACCCATTGCCACGAATGCCCAGTGCATGAGCTGCAGAAGGGATGTTACAAAGGGTGTGCCTCCTTGCTCTTTTTGGTGATGCCCTTAGCTACTCTTGGAAGGTTATGAAGGGACACAATACTGTCTTAAAACTGGAAGCAGTCAGAGAAGGGATCTGTGGCTTTTGTTTGGCTTGGTCTTTTGGTAGAAAAGGGCAACCAAAAAGATGAAAGGTCTGGAACAACTCCCCTAATATGAAATGTTACAGAATTTAGGACTATTTAGGGCTTTGGGGGTGGGGGGGTGGGAGGAGGTAAGTAATGGTAGGATGTGACAGAGGTACCATATTTTTCCACCTATAAGACACCCCCATGTATAAGACGCCCCCTGGTTTGGACAGATCTGTGCATCCCCAGTTTAAGATACCTCATGGGAACTGGCAATTCAGATGATCAGAAGACATTCCTGATTCACCATAAAGCTAAAATGGGTGTGTTGTATGTGGCTTTTAAAAAAAATAAGTACCCTGTAATTCTCCTGAGTGGTTCATTTTCCAGTGCCTGCAGAAAATCAGTCAAGTTGTCTATCTACAGCATTGACCACAGGAGGAATAACCTTTGGAATGAGTGCAGGAAAAAAGGGATGCCATGGTAGCATGCGAAAGCAGACACATTCTTCTGCCCCAGCAGCAACAAAATGTGTCTCTCCTGTATCAGTCTCTACAGCCACAGCAGGCGCTGTAATTCTCCAACCTCAAAGGTGCACTCTGCTATTGACTCCCGAGAAAGACAGATGCCAGCAATAAAATAACAGGTCCACTCTCTATTACAAGGTAGCAAAGATTGGAGACTTTTGATTCCAGTGATCTGTGTGCTTAAATAACTACCGTTTCAGATCTGGGCAAAACACAAAGTGATTTTCCCGCCAAGCATTCCAGCATGGAACACATTAGGAGCAAGCTATCTTTGAACAGTACCTGCCTATTCCCCTTTTCATAGCCAACAGGATGCTGAAACATTCCAGAATCTTCCATCCTTTGTACATGTGCCAGCAGCTGTCTCGCTCCTTCTCTTACACTCTGCAATATATACACCATGTGCAATGAATGAAACACCGTTTTGCAGTCATGGAAGTTTTATACATGCAATAGGCAAAGATCTCTAGCCATGGAACGGCAGTGTTGCTACAACAGAATGTTCATGAACATCCCTCTTGCTTGGGATGGAATGGGGAGACCTCAGAAATGTGAAGTTGCCAAACTCTGAAGCTTCCACAAGGAAAATGAAATAGTAGCTTGAGATGGGTGGGGAGAATCAGTAGTATTTAAGGCCAGGAGCAATTTCCCCACTATAATGTTTCATGGGCCCTTCTGCAACTCTGTGTGTCCTGAGTTTCCTTGTCCTCTTACATGATCCAAAAGTCACCTGCCAATCCTAATATGCACCAGTCACTACTAGGGCATAGGCCTATCTAAGGCTAATGGAAGCCCCATCCTAACTACACATTTAAAACAGCATCATACCACTTTAAACAGTTGTGGCTTCCACCCAAATCATTTGGGAACTCTAGTTTGTTAGGGGTGCAGGGAGTTGTTAGGAGAGCCCTGTTCTGTTCACAGTACTACAAATTCCAGAGTTCCCTTTGAAGAGAGATGGAGGACTCGGATGCACAGCTACAAATGAAACATTTTAAGTGTGTTTTAAGTGCAATGTAAAACGTGACACTAGATGGTGATGGTAAGCCTTATGGGAAATCCAATGTATTTTTAAAAACACATTTTAAAAAAGAATTTTCAGAATGGTTTTTATATGTGTGTAGATTGCGCCTGACTGTTAATCCGCATTGAGAATTGCAGCTCAGGATGAGGGGTGGGTGGGAATAGGGGTCTCCCAACAGCTCTCAGCGTTCTAATCAGTCTATAGTTTCCAAGTTTCTATGGGGAAAGTCATGGCTGTTTGAAGTGGTATGATACTGCTTTAAATACAGTCATACCTCGGGTTAAAGTAGCTTCAGGTTGAGCGTTTTCAGGTTGCGTTCCACAGCGACCTGGAAGTAATGGAATAGGTTCCTTCTGGGTTTTGCCGCTTGTGCAGATGCTCAAAATGACATCACACGCATGCGCAGAAGCTGCAAATCGCAACCTGCGCACGCACAGACGTGCAGACACAGGTTGCGTTCTGCTCAGGATGCGAACGGGGCTCTGGAACGGGTCCTGTTCGCATCCAGAGGTACCACTGTATATGGTGTAGATGGGGCCAGGGTGATGTGATGAGGTCAATTTGGATCATAATTTATGAAGTTCAAAACCTTCAAGCATTCCTAAAGCTATCCAGTGGATCACACTTTAACATCTGCAAACCAATCCTTATGAGGAATGGTTGAGGTCGTTGGGCATGTTCAGCGTGAGTAAAGAGAATAGAGAGAGGGGGGGTGATAGGATAGCCATATCCAGGTGACTGAAGGTAGAGCAAGCATGTTTTCTGCTGCTTCAGAGAGTAGGACCTGAACCAATGGATTTGAATTGCAAGAAAGGCATTTCCAACTAAACCATTGGGATGAATCTTCAGACAGTGATGTTCAACGGCGTCTCTCCTTCATTGGTGATTGAATAGCCATCTGTCAGGGATCCTTTACCTGCGATTCCTACATTGCAGAGGGTTGGACTGGAGGACACCTGGCAGACCCTTCCAACAATTCTATGATCAACATACACAAAATGGTCCTATATAGTGGGATTCTACTCCGAGAGAAGGAAAAATCTCCCCAAATCTCGCAGCTGGAATATGCCGCCTGCGGCGAGAGAATTCCATCCTACAATTTGTGTTTTATATCATGGAAGGTCAACCACCACCCCAAACACACACTTACACACACACACACACACACACACACACAAAAATCTGGCAATGCCATGAGGTCATCCCCACCAACAGAAATCTATAAAAACTCACCGGGGTTGAGAGTTCGAACAGCTGCAGGCTTTTCTCATTATGGAACAGATATAACTCTGTGAAATGATTATAATCATCATCATAATAACATTGCTTATTTTAGCACTAAGCATCTTTATGAGGGTGTTTTATATGGTGCATGTGTGCTATAAATATTTCTATAAAGCTGTATGTAACAAAAAAAAATGCAATGTAGAGTTGGCAGAAATAAATCAAAGGCCAGAATTTAGGGCTGTGGGCGGGAATTGTACCCACACCCAGAATAATGAGATGAGACAAGTCTCATTGGGCAAACTAGGGCCACAACTTCATTATGTTTAAGTTAATAAAGACCTGCAGTGGATCTTATTGCTGTGCAGGATACTGTAACGCTGAAGGGGCTGCAGTGTGGTGATTCCCGTTTTAAATTAGGGCAAAACTAACCCAGCCATGAGCCAGAGGTTTTGTGCTGCCTGCCTCTCCTCCTCATCTGGTCTTACCTTTACAGGTGTTGAGAGAGAGCGCCCCCCCCCCAGACCCTGTGGCTCAGACTCCACGAGCCAGAGTCTCAAAGGGGTTCCTTTCTCTGCTCCCGAGTCACAATGGTAGGAGGCTACTGGTAAAAGTCATTCCCTCTGATTATAAACTAGATGTGTCAATCAAGGGGTGAGGGTTCTTCCTCTATGCCCCTGCTCGCTGTGGTCTTTGCTGTCCCTCTTTTCCACATCATCACACCCTGGTGTTATATCATCATTGTAAGCTTAAAGAATAAAGCCTACTTTGAGTAGACTCATTGGTGGACCTAAGTTAGCCATGCCCATTAATTTCAACGGGTCTGTTCGGTATAGGACTAAGAGTGAATATAATCCATTGCTTTCGCTTTCAGCAGATACTTGTCTGCAGCATTTTTTAATATCTAGATTTCCAAAGTGCTATGGAGCACTTCTGGGGTCCCTGGTTCAACTCATGCCATGTGATGTAGAGATCCTGCATCATATCTGGCAAGTCAAAAATATGTCTGAGGCATTCTGCTTCACCTCAAGGTTAAGCCGAATCCAATTTCATGCACATCTCTAATTCTTAAGCTGGGCATCTGTCAGGGATGCCAAGGGTGAGCCAGTGGTTGGATCAGTTGACCTTTAAGGTACCTTCTATGATTCTATAATAACCAGCACCATCTGGTACGCTGGCTGAGACCATACCTGCCTCCACACCGTCTCGCCAGAGTGGTGCATGCACTGGATATCTCCCGCTTGGACTACAGCAATGGGCTCTATGTGGGGCTACCTTTGAAGGTGACTTGGAAACTACAACTAATCCAGAATGTGACTGCTGGGCTGGTGGCTGGGAGCCGCCGCTGAGACCACATAACACTGGTCCTGAAAGACCTACATTGGCTCCCAGTGCATTTCTGAGCACAATTCAAAGTGTTGGTGCTGACCTTTAAAGCCCGAAATGGCCTTGTCCCTGTATACTTGAAGAAGTATCTCCACCCCCATTATTCAGGTCCAGCACCGAGGGCCTTTTGGTGGTTCCCACACTGCGAGAAGTGAAGTTACAGGGAACCAGGCCGAGGGCCTTCTCAGTAGTGGCACCCACCCTGTGGAATGCCCTCCCATCAGAAGTTAAGGAGATGAGTAATTATATATCATTTAGGGAAGCTTTTAATATTTTATTATGTTTTTATATATGCTGGAAGCCACCCAGAAAGGCTGGGGCAACCCAGTCAGATGGGCGGGGTACAAATAAATTGTTGTTGTTGTTTATAGGTATGTTGTTGGGCACTCTCAGTATGCATGGTGTCCCTGCAGAGTGTCCCTCAGAGTCTTGCTCAGCACCCCATATGCACTGACCAGGTATTGATATTGGGGGGTTATTGGGTTGCTGTTTTCATTTTGATTTTATATTTGGTGATTTTGTTCTGTGAACTGCCCTGAGACCTCTGGGTATAGGGCAGTATATAAATTCAAATAATAATAATAATGCAAAGTATGAGAAAAAAATTTGAAGGTTTTTTGGGAAGCAATTTATAATGAACTTAAAAAAGTTTTTAAATATACTTTTCCCAAAAGACCTGAGGCCTTTTTGCTGGGAATTATGGGTAAGGAAATAAAAAATGAAGATAAAAAAATATTTCTCTATGCCACCACAGCCGCAAGAATTATGCTGGCACAAAACTGGAAAGCAGAAACTATACCTAACGTAAGTGACTGGCAGGTCAAAATGATTAACTATGCCGAGCTAGATAGATTAACAGGCAGAATACGAGACCAAGACGACCAGAAATTTCAAAAAAAATGGAGTAAATTTTGGAAATATATTGGAATGGATATATAGGAGGAACTGGCGGTATTAGGAAAACTTTATCAGCTAACAATTATAAACTTTAATAAACTAATTACGCAATCCGGGATTTATTTGATACTTACCAAAAGGGTGAAGGGAAGTCAAAGGCTAAGTAGAGCCTAATGTTTATATTATTTTTTTGTATGATTGTACGCTTACTTTTTGTATAGCATGAAAATAGGATGAATAATTTATGTTAATATGTCTATTTTTGTATTTGTTTGTCCTTTTTTTTCTTTGTCTTTTACAAATTCTGAATAAAAATTTACTTGCAAAAAAAAAAAGAAAAAAATTTGAAGCCCAAGGGCGGCATTCCCTTCTATGCAATCTTCCAAGGGCCACATGTCGGCAGTGGGTGGGGCTAGAGGCAAAACTGGCTGGAGCTATTAATATATCTGAAGTATCCAGGCTAGTATATCTGAAGGAGCGTCTCTACCCCCATCGTTCTACCCGGACACTGAGGTCCAGCACCGAGGGCCTACTGGCGGTTTCCTAACTGCGAGAAGCCAAGTTACAGGGAACCAGGCAGAGGGCCTTCTCGGTAGTGGTGCCCTCCCTGTGAAACGCCCTCCCACCAGATGTCAAAGAGAATAACTACTACCAGATTTTTAGAAGACATCTGAAGGCAGCCCTGTTTAGGGAAGCTTTTAATGTTTGATGTATTACAGTATTTTAATATTTTTTTGGAAGCTGCCCAGAGTGGCTGGGGAAGCCCAGCCAGATGGGCGGGGTATAAATAACAAATTATTATTATTATTATTATTATTATTATTATTATTATTATTATTAAACTCTGACCTTTCATACAGTAGACAAGTTTCTACATAAAGCCCTCACTATCCCCCATCAAGAAGACAAGCAAGAAACTTTCCCAGCTGAACGAATAGGTCTCCGGCATGGGGGTCTCCTGTTATTGTTTTTCAGTTCATTTGCTGTTATTTTCTGTCCTATTTTTATCTGACTTTTTAAAAGCGATTTTGATTATATTGCGCACATTGTCTTGAGACATCTACGTGGAAGGCGATTAAATCACCATCATCGTTTTGGGTCGCCAATGTCATCTCAAGAAGAAACAAATTCTCTTTCCCCTCTCTTCACCCCGCAGAAGAACCCAGGCACGGCTCTTGAGTAACAAAGCTGTTTTAAAACTTTAACAAGAGACTAATGGAAATTGGGGAGATGGAGGAGGAGAAAGGAGCAGGATTGTGGAAGGGATGTAGTTTGGTGGTGTTAGAGGGGGACGTGTTCTCTAAATAATAAATCAAAGTGTGTGTGTTTTAAGGGCCCTTTTCAATATGCGTGAATATTTAAAACATGTCCAAATGGGTTGAAGGGGCAAAAAAAGGGGGGTGTTTTTTGTTTTGTTTTTTAAATCTTTTATTATAGAAAAGGCTGGGGAAAGGTATATGGATGGCAAGATTTGTGTTTAATGGCTTGTCATCTTGCATATGGAGAGAGGAGTTTTTAAGCGCGGACGTATTTGTGGACAAACCGTTCTGACAAGATGGATTCGATAAGAGGCACTTAAAAACGGAACAGGTTCCAAGGAGATGGAATCCTTGTAAGTGGTGGTGTTTTGGCGCTTCTTGTTGTTAACTTCTCTTCATTTGGGGCTGATTTGAGATGGGTTTTGTACAGTCGAGGGAGGCCTTGACGCAGCGAGAGTGAAAGTTGCCATTTCAGCTGTTCGTCCATTTGCAACATCAGTCAGTTTCAAAGTTTCTACCTTCCAAGAATCGTTCCCCACATCATTTTGTCTGCTAAGAATGCCTCTCTCACTCTCAGGTTGGGAGTGAATTTCTCATACCCCTCCTCTCCTGTAAGGAGCCAGTGTGGTGTAGTGGTTAAGAACGGTAGACTTGTAATCCGGGGAACTGGGTTCGCGTCTCCGCTCCCCCACATGCAGCTGCTGGGTTACCTTGGGCTAGTTACACTTCTTTGAAGTCTCTCAGCCCCACTTACCTCACAGAGTGTTTGTTGTGGGGGAGGAAGGGAAAGGAGAATGTTAGCCGTTTTGAGACACCTTTGGGTAGTGATAAAACGGGATATCAAATCCAAACTCTTCTTCTTCTTTGGGTGGTTTGTCCCAAAGAAGGACCAAGGATAAGCACATCAGTTTTCTTTGAATAGCCTAGCCATGGTGATCAATGGCCTTGGTAACCTCAATATTTGATTATTGCAATGTGCTCTTGGGCCTTCTCTGGAGGCTCCAGCTGGTGCCAATGACTGTTGCTGTTGATGGGGGACAGACCACCACAGAACTCCAGTGCTCAAAAGTCTGCACTGACTGCCCATACACTAACAGACCAGGTTCAAGTTTCATCTATGAAAGCCCTTAAGAAGAAGACTTCAATGACTGCCTGATCCCTTATATCCTTCCCCAATCATGGAGCGCTTCAGAAGAGACATTGTTGTTGGTCTTCCATGGCTCAGATGCATGGCTCATATTCAACAGAAGCTGTAAATTTAGTACTGTGGGTCCAATTTTATGGAACCTTTATATTTATATATATAATAATGCCTCTATATAATACCTGGTTGCTAATCTTTTGTGGAAGTTGCCAAAGAGAAGAGATGGTTCTGCAAATTCCCCTGAATTCTTCAAATATCTGAAGGCACTCTTCAAAATCCTTAAGGGATCACAGAGAAGAGGGCAAAAGTGTCTTCTCAGGTTCCACAAAGGGCAGGAGTTGATCTAATAGACTTGGGTTATAGAAGAAGATAGCATTATCTAAAGATCTTAATCAGTGGGCAAAGTAGAGTGAAATTTGAGAAAGATAGAGGGAGGTATTCAGGGGCATACTGCCCCCAACAGTGGAGGTAGAATATAGCCATCATTTTGAGTTTTTAAAAAAAGGAAATTATGTCCAGCTATCAGGGATACCATGGCCATGGATTTCCTGCATTGTCAAGATTTGGACTAGAGGACCATTGAAGGACCTTCCAAATCACAGGATTATTTGATTCCAGTACAGTAGTACCTCAGGTTAAGTACTTAATTCGTTCCGGAGGTCTGTACTTAACCTGGAACTGTTCTTAACCTGAAGCACCACTTTAGTTAATGGGGCCTCCTGCTGCCGCTGCGCCACTGGAGCACGATTTCTATTCTCATCCTGAAGCAAAGTTCTTAACCTGAGGTACTATTTCTGGGTTAGCAGAGTATGTAACCTGAAGCGTATGTAACCTGAAGTGTATGTAACACGAGGAACCACCACTGTATTGGATTATCAAGCTCACCCTTCCTATAAGCAGAATATAAAGAGTATCTGAAACCTTACGAGATAATTGAAACTTGAACCTATTTATCCAACTCGCAACTAACTCTGAGAAAGCTACCACTGCATGGTTAGAATATCTCAAGACTGTCATGGCATGAGCCATGCACAAGCAAATTAACTTGCAGAGCTCCTTCTCCCTTTTATAGGATTTTTCCCGCCTGGTAAAAATAATAGTCTCAAAACATGTTTGCCATTTGTGTTGTAGCAAAAATAGTTCATACTGGCATTGACCTCAGTTTTTCATGATAATATTCTGGACTGTCATATATACCCAAACTGGCTTTTTTGCCCCTGCTCTGTGTGTGTGTGTGTGTGTGTGTGTGTGTGAGAGAGAGAGAGAGAGAGAGAGAGAGAGAGAGAGAGAGAGAGAGAGAAATCAGGGCAACATGCAAATGTTTGTGCATTCTCTGGAATGAGGCCCTATGAGCAATGGGACCCATAAAATGTTTATAAGTTCTACTTTATAAAGTAGAGCAAGTTGAACAAACAGCCTAATTCTCTCTCTTTCCATGAAAACGAGGGTTCTTTGGAATACAACTGGTTCATGTGAACCCTTTTGACCACAATCCTCAGGATCCTTTGTAAATACACCCCAAGCAAATCTGGAAATCTCAATGGAATAGCAGAGTCTTGCATTCCACCCTCCAACCTCCTCTGCAACCCTCCATATAAATAGGACTGACCTTCCTTTGCCCTGCCAACCACTACCTCTCTTGGTGGTACAGTCATCAAGGTTTGGCCAATGAGATCCCTGATTGCATCTTGTAGGTTCCAAGGGTTTCCTGTAAGGGTGTCCCATAAAATATTTTTGGGAGCCTTCAGGGTTGTTGCTCTTGAAGTAGCTCATGAGCATGGTTTCCAAATATTTTGAACTTCCCCCCTTCCCCTTCTATTTTCCGTCTTCTGAAGAAGCAGCTATGCTTTGAAATTTCTACTACTTTCTCCGTTCAAATAATTTGTGCATAAATGCACAAATAATGAGAAAATGTACGCAAAAATGCATATGTGAGTGAGAACAACACATGAAATGTATTTTCCAAGGGGAAATTGCTTGCCAAAACTGTATACTATTACTGGGGAAAACATACACTAATGATTGGATTGATGATATGTACAAACTCACTACACATGAACAAGTTGTGTTCAAACGTAGACTTGTCATAGACAAATTTAATGGTATTTGAAATTCATTTTTATGAATGCCATATTAGGTTAAGGTCTGGTTAAGTACAATGACATTTCCCCCTTTATTGAAATGTATGCAATATCTTTTATTTTTGTTTTCTATATGGATACTATTTCTTCTTTTTTGTGTCTTGCTCTGGGCACTTGTAATTTTGCCTTTTTTATTTTTCAGTACATTAAAAGGATGGCCAATTTTATCAGGGGTTTTTTTAAAAGCAAACTGAAGATTGGAAAAATTAAGAGTGGAGAGAAAGTGACAGATTTCTTCAATCCTTATTCGGCAACTATAAAACAGTCCTGTGTAATTCATTGTTGGTGGTGGTGAGGACAAAATCTAAAGCCACCTAAAATAACAGAAGTTGTAAAGAAGATCTCCTGATATAAAGTGTATCTAAAGTGCACACGAAAGCTCATACCAAGAACTAACCTAGTTGGTCTTTAAGGTGCTACTGGAAGGAATTTTTTTATCCTGATATAAAGTTTGAGTAATACTGTACTGGGCATTTGCAGTGAGGAGAGCAGGTAAACTGCTGGATATGATGTTCTACTGTCCTGAGAAATAAACTTTTGGGGTGTTGGGTGTGTATTCCTCTTTCAGATATTACAATACTCAGATTGTGTTAACATTACAGGTGGGGTGCTTCTTGTTGGAAACATTTTGTAAAACAACCGTTCATTATACCCTCAGATCTTTATGGTTTGGGAAGAGGGGGAATGTGTCTCAACACAGTGAAGCCAAACTCATGTTTTGAATTCATAGTGAAAAGGCCCATCCGTGTTTTCAACCAGGAGAGAACATCCTGGATCTTTAGTCAAATCAATCCAAGATGTTCTTATGAGTGTATTTTTTTCTCTCTTACTGCAGATATGTATGTGTCTGTGTGTCTCAACCCACATGATTCCTGGCATGTGTTCTGAAAGCATAGAAGAAAGAAATTTCATAATTTGATTTAAACACTGAGAAAATAATACGTGGTATAGTCATCTCCTTGAAAAGCTACAAAGGCTCTTGCAGACCAGGTGTTGTATCCAACTAACTTCTACTCAGAATAGACACACTGAAACTAATGGACTTAAGTTAGTCACGTGCATTAATTTCAATGTGTCTTATATTTTGAGACTGGGAGGATAAATAGTGATTGTCTATTACACAATAGCTTGAAGATGTCACTTCCCCTGCTATATTTGAACATGTAAGAATCAACATTTTGTGGATATCTATCTGGGCATTTGCATGACTTATATTAAGATGGATATATTCAGAGCTTCTTTTGTGACAGTACTCACTGGTACAGAGTGCCATCACCTCTAGTTTTGCTGCCTAGGGCCACCATTTTGTGATGCTACCCATGACGCTTTACAAGAAAGGAATACTGTCGCCTCATTTTTTTCTCAAGAGAAAAGAAAAGCAGTTGATGCAGTGATGACTATTGTCTTTGCACTGTAAGCTGGTGGGTTTTCTTCCCCACCCACTTTTATCTCCTTCAGTTTTCCACCTCTCTTTCTTCTTTGTTAAATGTGTATGTCATGATCATCAACATCAGCAGCAAAAATGCAATGGATCTACTCTGAATAGGGCCACATTCACATCATACATTTTAAGTGCCATGATACCACTTTAAGCAATCATGGCTCCCCACAAATAATTATGGGGGCTGTAGTTTGCTAATGGTGCTAGTAGGAGACCCTTATTCCCCTTGTGGAGTTACAATTCCCAGAGCGGTTTAGCTATGCGTAAACAATCCACTGCAGTTGTAATACGGCATGCCATCTTAGATAGTGGCTTGTGCTGTTTTAAGTTCTACTCAGAGTAGACCCATTGCCATTAATGGATGCAAATTAATCATGTTCAATGGGTCTACTCGGAGTAGGATTCGTGTTGGATACAAACCAAGCTTTCTCAGTGGAAAGGAGTCTACATGGTCACGCTCTTATGATGGTGAAGGAGAGATCTGAGCGTTGTCCTTCACCCCCACACCCACCCCAAATCCTTCACTTACAAGGACTGCAAGTAATGTGAAAGTTATCCTCCCTTCCATTAGAGGAGGAGAGTGAAAATATAATACCACTTTACCACCACCTTTGTAGCAATACAGTTTGTGCATTGCGTTTGACCCTCTGAATCGAGGTTAAATCGCAGGAATCCCCGTGAGCATTTGCCATTCATCTTTTATAGGTGAAGATTTTCAGGTATAAAAGGAGGGATAAAGTTAATACAGAGTTTAATGGAGGAAAAAATTATGACACCAGCATCACATCTGTGTTTGCTATTTGGGCCTGGTTTTACCCCACCCATGCACCCTCCCCCAGCGCTGTATTTCTCTTTATAATATGTGTATAATTTAATATCAGCCTCAAGGCTTGCGGTTTCATATGTCATCAACTTCCAGGAAACCAGATCCTTGGCCTAAGTATCAGATGAGTTGCTAATGTTTTGGAGGTGGGGGAGGCATGTTTTACATCTCCTTTTTTATTACCATTCTTGAAGTATGAATTTGTGATTGTAACCTGACGCTCACTTCGCTGACACGGTGAGGATAATTGAAAGTCCAGGAGCATTTGGGTGTTGCGGAGTGCGGACCCTCTTAGTATTCAAGACAGGCTTAAGTGATTAGGGGGTTCGAAATATAAGTTTCTGCATCTTGCGATTCCAGGAAGGCTTGAGGTACTGTTTTAACAAACACAATTTCTGCTCCATTTGCCTCTCAACTAGGACAGATAAAAGATAATACTTCATCATGAGGCACTATAGTTAAACGATGGGGCTCGCAAACGCACGAGGTAACATTAGGCTTGTCCGCACATTACACCAAACACAGATGCAAGCTATCTCTGCACTCATGGAAGTGCTTTTGTGAATGAGTGCACACTTCTTGACTTTGTACAGCTCAGCTGTTGTGTCCTCAGACTATACATTATTTGGACATTAAATGTGAATGGTCATTAAATCTGACCATACAGCTCAACTATTTGTGTTGACCCAGACTGTACACTCGTTGAGTGTTACATGGAAACACCCCTGTCATTTAAAAACAAAATAACTTTGTTTTTATGGAACGTACCAAGACACGGGAAATTTAAAATGACATTGGAAACCGTTTCCAATAATGTCCTTCTAGTGACTATTGGGATGGTAATCTGATACCACTGATAAGGCTGAGCTCTACCTGGCAAGGACTGGGAGGGCCTGCTCTCAGCTGATATAAACAGAGCTTAAGTATGTGATGGTTGACTTCCATCAATTGGATCATTGTGACTTCTAAGATGGCTTAAGGCCTGGCATATCTCACTTTTGACACTAAACTCTCCCTACTTAAGATTATTGGCAGTATGAGCCACTGCTTTCGCTGCCAAACCTCCCAAAGTAAAACATAAAAACAGAGGAAGAGTTTGGCTTCTGGATGAGGCCCATCTAGTTCAACATCCTTTTCTGACCATGGCCCAACCAGATGCCTCTTGGGAAGTCCACAAGCAGGACCTGAGTGCAACAGCAGCTCTCCACATTTGTGAATTCCAGCAGCTGGTATTGAGAGGTACAGTGCCTCCGAGAGTGGAAAGAGAACATTTTGTTCTGTTTTTCATGTGTGTGTGTGTGTCATTAAATTTGTTAGTCGATTTATCTTGCCCAAGGTGACCTAAAGCGACATACTGTTGTATACTACCCTGACATCTACTGAGATGGTGGTATATAAATAAACATAGCCATCGTGGTTATTAGTCATTGATAGTCCAATCCTCCATTTACTTGTCTATTCCTATTTTAACGTTTCTGTTGGAAGGAGGTTTCAATAGCAGCATCTCAATATCACACTGCATTGTGTCGTATGGTCATGAACTCCCCCAGGATGTTTTCCTAGGGAAGGAGGAATGGTCAGGGGTAGAGCACTTGCTTGCTAATCCTACTCTGAGTAGACCTACGGATATCAATGCACACGATGAACTTGAGTCCATTCATTTCAGTGGGTCTACTCTGACTAAAATGTAGTTGGAGACAACCCTGGCTGCTCTTTCCCAGGAGAAACATCTAGAGAAGTTTGAAGAGCTTTACTAAGATGAAAAAGGAAAATCCTTTCGGGGACACATCGTTAGTTGGAGTAGCAGCACAGTGGGTGGGACAGGCCATTGATTCAACCACCCACCCTGAATGCAAAGTCAAGCAAGTCCATGATGACAAGAGGGTGACTTGACCCATCACTGCCCAGAACGTTGCAGTTCCATGGATAAATAGATGACTTCATCCCCATCCCAGCTGTGTCCTCACTTCATTTGCTAAAAATGGCTCTCTCTCTCTCTCTCTCTCTCTCAAACACACGGTGAGGCAGGAGAAGGTAAATGACGTTTTCCAGCTAATCCTTATTAACTGGGCTTAGCTGGAGGAAAAAAACATTAAAGCAAATGGAAGTGGAATGTGCTGGATTTATTATTAAATAAATAACCATGCAAACAGACATGCACACACATATCCTTGCCTCCTCTTGCCCAGATTTTCAACCCTTATTTGGGAGGACTTGATGGTGGCAGCATAGGGGAGAGGGAAGGACCACGCGGCAGGGTCTTGTTTTCTCAGCGTCAGTTAATCATGAATTAATCTTTGTGCCGGAGGGGTAGGTGGTCACTTAGTTGTGCAATATCCCCACCCCACCCCTGGGAAGTGAAGTGAAATGCAAAGCAATACTCTCCCAAAAGTGGGAGGGGGGGAGAGAAGAGTAGTTCATAGCTAACTTGCTCAGGGTTTGTTTTTCAAAAAATAAAACCAACACAACAGAAAACACCTTTAAACAATTGGCACAAAGTCTGAGCACAGTGCATTGGCGTTCGGCAAGGAATTAATTACCGACCTGAACCTTGCCCACATACCAGTCACTGCCCCCATAAATCTACCAAGCGGCAGGCATCCACCAAAGACCTCGCCAGTCCCCTCTTCTGAATTGAGGTCTTTATGTTCATCTTGACCGGCTTGTGAAAGATTCATGGCCTGGGCCACTTTAAGTATTTTTTCTTATGAATAGGGGCCCTTGAAACATTTCCTTCTCATTTAATTTATCATTATTATTATTATTTTCCCCCTCGCAGGCTTTCAGCACTGTGGACGAGCTAATAAGAATGGGAGGCACCGTAGGTTCCTTGAGCAAAAAAAAGAGGAAAACTGGGGTTGGTGGTAGGAAAGTAGGAGAATGCAGGATCGGACTGCAAAGAGACTGCAGGTACTAAACAAATATCCCAAACAACTTCAAGGAGGAAGCCTTCCAAAGTTAACCTATGCTGAGTGGTTCAGCCAGCTTAGTAAGAAGATAATGACATAAAAAGACCCTATTGGATCAAGCCAGTGGCCATCTAGACCAGCATTCTGTTCTTACAGTGGCTGACCAGATGCACATTGGAAATGGGCAAGAGCTGTGAACCTCCAGTTGCTAGACTACAACTCTTGGTGTGTGTTTTTCAAAAAATAATAATATTGATTTTCCACATTTATAACAAAAATAAAAGGGGGGGGGGAGAGACGTTACAATACCATACACTAAACACAAAGAAAATTTGTTTCTTCCAATATCTAATTCTTGTTCCATTGATAACTGACTTCCTTGAATCCCCTCTAAGTGAATTTCACCTGTGTAACAGTTCTCCAAAATCATATTTCTAGTAAAATTAACTCCTTTAATTTACTATCCTCTTCTCTTTTATTAATAGTCTAATCCTTAATCTTTACTACCACATATTCTTATTCTACCCCTAAGCCTATTTATTGCTTCCAAGAATTTTCTATTTATCTTATATTACAATATTAAGCTAAATATTCTTTAAATTTCTTCCAATCCTCTTGTATCTCCTCTTCTTTCTGGTCATAGACTACAACTCTTGTTATGCTTGATCATTCGCTGACTGCAGTTGGGAGTCCAGCAACATCTGATGGGACAACTGTTCCCCTTCCCTAGGATAGGGATGGCATTGTTATTGTTTTGATGCACAAATTTAGTAGGAAAAAGAGAAAGGGGAGATGTGAATTAAAATTGCAAAGAAAGGAAAAAAGATGATGATATACTATTAAATAGAATCATAGAATTGCAATGATCATCTATAGTCCAACCCCCTGCAATACAGGAATTTATTTATTTATTGTCCATTGTGGGGCTTGAACTCATAGATTAAGAGTCTCATGCTCTACTGACAGAGCTATCTCAGCCACAAGAACAGCAACAATGAACCACCATCAGGTCACATCTCTGATACAGTGACGTGGGTCTTAAATTAATCATACAAGTTAATATAAGCCCTCCAGACGTCCAAATAGGTATCCACATGAAATTTATGCCTATATGAAATGTGTTCCGGTGTTTCCAAGACGCCATATCCTCAGAACATTGTATAATAGGCAGTGGGTGTTTCTGCTTCTAAGCTTGAAGTATAACTCTCTTGGCCACCTTAAGGGCTCACAAGTTTTGTTCTCCAGCTGATGGTCCTCCTACAATGGGTAGTGGTACATAGCCTAAAAGTACAACAACTTCTGCAAGTGGCAGCTTTGGACCAAAGGGACTGTACCACTGGGCATTTAGCCTCATATGCCTCCAAAAGGCATTCTGAGCACTGCACCTCCAAACATCTATCTGCATTAGACAGTGCTTTCTTTTACAAATGTTATGGAGTCCAATATAGTCATAAGGTTAATTTTTCCTGATTCAACTTCACTTTCAGGTCTAAGGAAATAGTTGATAAAGAATCTAAAGCTTTTTTTCAATTTTACTATACAATATACCATGGCCATCATCATATAGCTGCTGGTGGTGAGCTGCCAAGTACATTTTTGAACCTCAGTCACCGAGCATGCAAAGATCCATGTATTTCCCCCCATTCAGTGGTGTGAAAGATATGGATTGGGGGGAGTTTAACTGGTTCACATTTCTTCCAAGTTCTCTCTTCCCCAAACAATACATGGACCTAAATACAGTGATTGCAAAATTTGCACTTCTCCAAATTTTGTGATGTACAATGGTACCTTGGGTTAAGAACTTAACTCGTTCTGGAGGTCCGTTCTTAACCTGAAGCACCACTTTAGCTAATGGGAACTCCTGTTGCCACCATGCTACTGCTGCATGATTTCTGTTCTGTAACCTGAAGCATCTGTAACCCGAGGGACCACTGTACTTCTCCCACCAAAAATGGTGATCAAAAAATGAATTTTGGGTTTGGGGTGGGGGGAGAGTGCATTAAAAATGCATCTATTAGTGAAAACAACCTTAAAAACATAATTTGTTTTAGGGATACCCGCATGAATAAATGTGAGCATTTGACAAAAATAAAGATATTGAAGAAGAAATGTGTTGATGGATTTTCATAAGACTTTTTTTTTTCTTAATGCAAAATAATTCAGAAATTTGGTGTACTGAAGCCTGGAAAAATGGGAAACAGAAGTGGTTAAAGGAGGCTGATTTCTTCATCCTTCAGCCTCTCAGCCTGACCTGCTGTACATCAACCTCGGCCTACAGAGGTTTTGTCTGTTTTTTAAATCACCACCTCTGTCCCCCCCTTTCTGTGTTAATCAGATCACCAAGGAGACTGCTACATGGGCAAAACTTGCCCCTCTGCTATGTTCTATGCACAGCCCCTGTCAGAACCGATTGCAAAATTCAACCAATTTGCATGGAATCTTTTGCTCATCGAAGGAAGATCGGAGCCCACCACTGACCGATCTTAGATTATATGAGACTAAACACGATGCGGTGATTTCTCTTCTCTTCGGAGAAGCAGTTTATTATTGCTAAAATACACAGATCTCCCCCTACTCCCCTCTCCACCATGCTTCATTCCAGCGCAGCTCAAGATGTTTAGTCTTTCCTAAGAGTTCCCCCGAAGCGATAGGAAGGATACATGAAGCGAATCTGGCACTTGCAATGGCTTATCAGGAAAGCAATCTAAAACTTTGGGCCTCAGAAGAACAGAAGGATGAAATCTGATAACATGGCTTTGCTCAAAAACTTAATACCGTCGTAAAAGACTTTATTTTCTCTTTTAATGTTTGAAATGTATTTTGTTATGAAAATCGGGTGTCGCGTTACCCACGGCACACAAAAGGATTTTGCGAGCAAAGCCCTCTATAAAGTTTCACGGCTACTGTAGATGCAAGGTCAATGGTGTAGGTAGAGTGAAAGTATGTCACTACATTAAAAACTTAGTCCAGAAGGATCCATTAGGCATGTGTGTGTTTTAAGTGCTGTGTCATGGTTGTTAATATCTCCTTGCTTGCATGTATCCAAAAACAGTGCAAAAAGTACCACTTTCAGCACTCAGAAAAAATGGATGCAAATAAAATATAATTTATTTATCAATTTCCCTTTTTTAAAAAGAAGAACTATTAATCAATTAGGATTTCAGCGCAGTCTGCACTATGTGTCATTAAAACAATAAAACTCATTTTAACAAAAATAAGAGTGTGCATGGACGTGATAAATAATCCAACGAACAAAATCAGAACCATTGTATCAGTACTGCAGCAGTCATCTAACTACCGCAGGTGGCCTTGAGCATATCAGTTAGCCTCCAAAGTCTCAGCTGAACCGAAGCATCCTTAAACAATGCCAGAAGCCCAATAGTGAGGGTGCCAGATTAATTTCCAGGGGGATTTCCATAAACAGAATTTCAAAGACAATCCTATCCCATATCATTACATAATGGACTACACCCAATGGCAGGACCATGAGAATCATCTCGCCAGCAGATCTCAGTGGCTGATAGAATCATAGAACTGTAGAGTTGGAAGGGACCCTGATATGAAGATATATTTGGGTCTTTACCTATTTGGGTCCTAAGTCAAGTACGGTCTTTATAAATGCACATCACTGCCTTGAACTGGGCCTGGCAGCATATAGGCAGCCAGAACAGATCCTGCAAAATTCTTGTCGTGATTCTGAATAGATGCTCAATTCATAACTCTTATGCTGTGTTCTGTAGAAGGTGAATCTCCCAGACCATTTAAAAGGGTACTCCTATGTAGAGCAAACTACAGTAATTTAATTGTGAGGCAACCAAAGTGTGAGTCACTGTGAAAAGGCTACCCTGGTCCAGTCATCATGGTCATAGCTGGCATACCAGCCAGAGCTAGAAATAGGTGCTCCTTGTTATTGATGCTATCTGAGCTTCCAGTGACAATGCAATACAAGAGTACTCACAAGCTACATACCTGATCTTTCAGGGGATGTGTGACTTAATCTATATCAGGCCATCTCTCCCAATTAACAGATGGGAGAACCATCAACTAACAGCACCTTGGTAGGATTCAATCTCAGTTTATTGGCCCATATCCAAGCCATGATTGTCTCCAGGAAGTGGTCCAGAGCCTCACCTGATTCTCTGATGATATGGAGAGAGAGCTGGGTAACATCCACACATTAACATCCGTACAGCTGAGTGGAGATTTGATTCATGTGGTTGCATCCAATGTTCAGCCTACTCAGAGCATGCTTGTTGAAATTTATGGGCATGACTAACATATGCATTTATTTCAGGGTGTCTACTCTGCGTAGAACTTAGTTGGCTCCAACCCCTGGCCTTGCAGGTCCTAGTCCAGCACTCTAACCACCACAGCTCAGAAGGTGGTCCACTCTCCACCATTGGATGTTTTTAAACAGGTTGGATGGCATGAGCTTAAGACAGGGTTTGGGAAGAAGGAGTGGGGCTCTGGCAGGGTCCTAGAGCCTTGCCCAGCTTTGAGAAGGAAGCAGGAGGATTCTGGGACCCTGTCGAAACCCTCACACCGCCTCCTTGAAGCTAGGCAAACACTTACTAGGCTTTGAGAAGGTGCCCTTGTTGGCTGTGTGCCCGGTGCAACTGCTGGCTCTCACTGCCCTAAATCTGCCACTGATGACACTTGGGGATCCATCCCAAGTCTACAATTTTATGATTCTATGATCACACAGGCTGTGTGAGCTGGAACGAGGCTGGGGATGGGAGGGTCTCCCTCCTTCCCCACAGAGTGGCCAGATCTTTTGCCTCCTTCAGAGTAATTTCATTTCCCTCATGCACCAGTACACTTGCAGCTTCGTCCACAAGACGTGGCGAAAAGAGCGATATTTTAATACAAAGGAAGGAAGGCTGGCTCCGTAAGAGGAGCTTAATAGCCTGCACTGTTTGGCACTCTTTTCTTTTAATAAAGTGTAATGTAGTGTGAAGGCAACATTTAATTAAAGCCTGTCATAATTCACTTCCATATTTCTCGAAAGTTAGGATCCTTCTTCTTGAGCAATGGGGAGGTAGCTCCTACCCCACCGCAACCCCAGTTTGACTCTCGCAGTCAAAACAGAACTGCCATTTAATTTACAGTGTACACATGCATAACAGGCTGGCTTCATAGGAAAACACACGCACACACAAACACTCTCATGTGCTAAACATGCCTATTATGGAGAGCTAAGGCTAGCATTATTTTATTATTGCTAATAATAAGATATGCTATAGCTTAGGGAGAAAATAAGCTGGTAAGGCATAGCAGTTAAGATTGGTTGCTGAATCCTGTTTCTAGGTGGCCTTAGAGAAGTTACTCTTAGCTTCAGAAACACCTCTCACCCTTTTGACATAACTTACAGGGCTGTTGCAGGGAGGGCAAGATCATGCATGACTAACAACATGCTATATGAATACATAGCATAACGATAGTTTAGGGAATATTTGTAACACTGACATGCAATTAATTTTAACATGGACCTTATTTTGAACTAAACAAAGGCTGAAGGACATTAGTCCACCTAGGGGTGAACAAATCTTGGGGAAATGAGCCATGGGCATATGAGTATATACATATACATATACGTATACATATACAAATACATATACATATCTATGGCAGGCAGACAATCTAGTGCCCTCCATATGTTTTTGGCTCTGAATTCCCATCAGCCTCAGCTAGCATGACTGATGGCCAGGCATGATTTGGAATTGTAGGTAACAGCTTCTGGAGGGCACCATTTTGGCTAACACTGATCTATGGAATTGAGACAGCTGTAGATTTCATAGATCTGCGGGCTTGGTCATTCCATTTTGGGTAATTTAAGATGGCAGGTGGCCACTATGCATTAGAGCTGAGCTTTGATCCCATTCAACAGCACTGCCACCCTTCCATGATGAAGCAGTCCAGAAGTCTAGTGAAGGGCAGTGGGTGATGTGAAAAGGGGTCTGGGGGTCTTAGTAGATGACAATCTTAACATGAGTCAACAGTGTGGTGCATCAGTACTACATAATACATAATTGAATAAACAAATGCTGATGCTAATCTGATATTGTAGCCTGCATCAACAGAAGTATAGTGTCCAGATCAAGGAGAGTAATAATACTGCTCTATTCTGCCTTGGTCAGACCACACCTGGAATACTGTGTCCAGTTCTACATGCCACAAGTTAAGAAGGACATTGAAAAGCTTGACCATGTGCAGAGGAGGGCAACCAAGATCCTCAAGGGTTTGGAAAGCAAGCCTTACGTGGAATGGTTGAGGGAGTTGGGTATGTTTCGCCTGGAGAAGAGGAGACCAAGAGGAGATGTGATAGCCATCGTCTAATACAAGAAGGAGATTCTAATTAAGGAAGCACTTTTTGAGGGTAAGAGTTGTTTGGCAGTGAAGCAGACTCCCTTGGAGGGTGGTGGACTCTGCTTCCTTGGAGATGTTTAAGCAGAGGTTGGATGGCCATCTGTCATGGCTGCTTTAGGTGAGATTTATGCATTGCAGGGCATTGGACTAGACGACATTCAGGGTCGCTTCCAACTCTACAATTTTATGGTTCTATGACTGATATTACAAGCAGGACTGGGTCCTGACATGGTTGGCAGGGGTAGTGAGGGCATTGCTGGGACTGTGAAATGTCTCCTCTCGGCACCATCCCAGATGTGGCAGGCACTATTCTGTCCCACAAAACCGACTCTGAAAGCCACAACAGGATAATAAGCCACCATATAGAGGGAGAACTATATAGGGAAAATGCGAACCTCTGAGATGACAAAGAAGCTGGTGTTGCTCCCCATTTTGTACCCCAACCCCCAAATAAAGCCAAATGTGCTCAAGACACATGGCTAATAGTCAGTGATGCAACCTATGCCCTCCCATTCTCAAGCCCTCTAAGGGAGTAGTCATCACCACACCTTGTGGAAGAGAATGCCATGAGTTCATGATGCACGCTGTGAAGGAGAGCTGCTCACATTCCTCTAATACAATATGAGATAGGAATTGTGGAGCAATAGCTCCCTTCTGGCAAAATGGCATAGCTTAGTGGCAAAGCATCTGCTTTGCATGTAGAAGGTCCCAAGTTCAATCCTTGGCATCTCCAGGTAGAGCTGGGAGAGACCCCTGCCTGAAACCCTGGAGAACTGCTTCCAGCCAGAGTAGACAATACTGAGTTTGATAGGCCAGTGTTCTGACTTGGCATAGGCCCACTTTCTAGGTCTCCCATGTTTTCTAGCAGCTTCTGTTTTTGATAGACGCCCTTTTGTAGGGAGATTTAATGGATTAGCTAAAGATGTGAAAAACTGGATCTCTGATTTATTATGTGCAGTCTTTCACGTATTGCAGCACACACACACACACACACATACGTGTTTTCCACCCCATTAAAATCTTGTGTGAATAAAGTGTTGTGTTATGTTTCTGGATTTTGCCCTAAGGGCTCATCAGATGACTCCTCTCTTTTCAGCCCTCACCAGGCCTTTTAAACAGGAAGTTTAATTTTATAGTATTTAAAAGAGAAAGAGAGAAAGAGAGGGTGGGCAGGGGGGGGGAGAGAGAATGGTACTTAATTATCTGGCCGTGAAACAGCCCTACTCTTTCTTAATTTTAGTAGCTAATAAAATGCTGATCCTGCAATTAACTACTTCTGGTCTAAATGGGCACCAACCTTGGCTATTTGAATAGAATATTTTATGAACTGTTAGATACCACACTACAAGTTTTAAGTACTGCCATGACATATTTCACTCAAGATTTATTAACATTTTTTATTTAAAACAATATATTAAAGCGAGGAGAGAGAGAGAGAGAGTAACCCTAGGTAAAATTCAAGTAGGAATTATAATAAAGCCCTAACAGAGTGAGCCTTTTATTTTGGAAGCTCCCCTGTCCCCCCACCCCAACTTTCTCTGCTTTCTACCACCATTTGATTTCTAAAGGACAACCTCATGTGAATTTAACATGTCTTCTAACAGGACCTGAACAGACCTATCAGTTTCAGGCTTTGATGGCTACTTAAATGACTGGATGAAAACCAAACCGTGGGTCTATCCAACACAAGACTTTTATTGCCTTCAGATACTTTCCAGGATCTGGAAGGCCATCACACAAAAGGTGGAGCAGCCTTGGCCTCTGCAGTTTTGGAGGGGAGGGCTAAAGAAGCCAATGGTGGAAATGGCAAGAAAGCAGTTTTCAGATGGACATTTGGAGTAACTCCCTAATCAAAAGAGCTGCTCAGTGATGGAGCAGAGTGCCCAGGGAAGTTATGGGCTCACCTTCTCTGGAAGTATTTAAGCAGAGACTCTGCAGCTATCCTGCATTGCAGATCCTGTGCTGAATGGCGTCTTTGACTAGATGACCTCCAAGTAGGGATAGTCTGGTCCATGCCAGTTCTCCAAGGGGACAGGAGGAAGACAATGAAGTCAACAAAGACTGGACATAAAATTGCAGCCAATCAGGTCTTTCTCAGAGTAGACCCATTGAAATTAATGGATCCAAGTTAATGATCATCAATTCCTTTATTTAAATGTGAAATCTTTATTGCTATTTTGCAGCTGTGTTATATAATTAAAGTCAACAAAACTAGAAAACTAGAATGTCCCACTCTGGATATATCTTCAACCTTGCGATAATAACAGTTCCCACACAATAATGGTAGACATTTACTGGATCCCAAGTTTGTGCTTCTTTCCATTTAGGTTGCAGATGCCAAGGATGTCTCTTTAAAAGACCGCATCACCTACCAAATGATAGCCAGAAGACTTGTGATCACTAAATTCTTGAGATCCTTCAGCACAGATCTGCTAGAGGTTTGGTTTATACTGCTTTGGGACATAAAAGAAGTGGACTGGTGAAATGACCAAAGGAATAACTGGAAGTTGGATGGTTCTTATGCAGCTTGGTTCAGTTTTATTTTATCTGAATCTCAGGCAGATGGCCAATGAAGAAGAGCCTACCACCTTCATATATAGTCTGTTTCTTCGTTGAACAGCACTTAACATCATAAAGTTCTTCTGAATATTTTGTTGGAACATTTTGTTAGAACAACAGAAAATATACTTGCTTCAACATCCATGAGACAGCCCTTCAGATATTGAAAATGGCTATCATATCTCATCTCAGTCTTCTGCCATCCAGGCTAAACATACCCAACTCATTCAAATATTTCTCATAAGGCTTGGCTTCCAAACTTTGATAATCTTGGTTGTTCTCCTCTGCACACATTCCAACTTGCCAATATCCTTCATAAACTGTGGTACCCAAAACTGGACACAGTGCTCCAGGTAGCATCTGACCAAGGCAGAATAGAGTGGTGATTTTATTTCCCTTGATTGGGACACTATACTTCTGTTGATGCAGCCTAGAATAGCATTAGCTCTTTTTGCTGCTGCATTAGGCTGTTAATTCATGTTAAGCTTGTGGCCTACTAAGTCCCCTAGATCTTTTTCGTATGTGCTACTGTCAATGATGGTGCCCCCATCCTACTTTGTGTATCTATTTATTCTTGCCTAAAGATGGAAGGGCCTTCAACACTAGTTCAATGTGCAATCAGGCTTTCCACCATCACCAATTCTGTCATTGTTAGGACTTGACAGTTGGCATGTGCACCCCTGAAGAAAAACTCACAGGAAAGAATGTAACAGTTAAAAATAACCTTTGGGTCCCATAGTGACTACTCAACGCCAAGTCAACATTCTCCAGCACTTTTTAATTGATGCAGTCCTGTTTCATTTTCCCTTACTTGTAGAAGCCATTTGAAACAAACACGACTCTTTTTTTTGTAATGGACATGGCAGGATTGATTGCTGTTTGTTTCCCGACTGTTTTTGCCGAGGTGAAATGGATACCCAGCAAGATAAACATCTTATGTTTCATACTTCAGTTTTGTTTTTGCTGGGCTGATTGAAACCACGAGGGGATAAGCTTTGTTGATGGGCATCCAGGACCGAGCATCTGAAAATCACTCATCATTCTAGGTACTCAAAGAACATCTAAATATGAAGACAGCATATAAAGCCAAACACACATGGATGGAGAAGGAAGGGGGGGCACACAATACTGCATAAATCTACTGAGCATCACTTAAGGTGCAGAGCTTTTAAGGAAATGTTTAGGAGTCACTTCTTCCTTGCTGAGGCCCCAAGATGCAGGAGTTGTGTCTATGGTGTGGGAAGAGATGAAGGTTGAGGACTGAGCAAAGAAGAGAACTAAGGAGGAATAAGTAACCCTGCCAACTCTGTGTCTTTCTGGTTGTGCATGTTCACTGGCTCATTAAGGGGCTAGAGCAGCTAAGTTGGCTATTAAATGAGTCTCTTCTTGGACCAGGTTTCAGCTGCATTCAGATAGCATTTTCCTGGCATTCCTTCATCTGACAATTTCCATGTTTTATGTGATCTTTCATGTTACATAAAAACCACTTCTAGAAATCCACACAAAATGATTGCCGCCTGCCCAACTGTGTTCCTGGCAGAAAAGCTCGACCCTATTCTGGAAGCATTGCTAGCTAGGCAAGTTTGGAAGGACAAAAGTTTAAGACATTTTCTAACAATGACTCAAAGCAGACACCACTGGTGAGGGATATATTCTGTTCAGCTTGTATTTGAATGTGAAATTAACCAATCCCCACTTTCTGAAACACTACACGGAATGAAATGCAGCTAT
Source organism: Podarcis bocagei (assembly GCF_964188305.1). Taxonomy (NCBI): domain Eukaryota; kingdom Metazoa; phylum Chordata; class Lepidosauria; order Squamata; family Lacertidae; genus Podarcis; species Podarcis bocagei. Next base: position 71,653,185 of record NC_138132.1, on the reverse strand, counting down.
CCTCTGAAATCTGCACTTCTTCAAATTTTGAAATACAGCCTTTCAACCAAGTGATGTGTTCAAAAATGTGTATCTTTTATGCAAGTGTGCCTAAATACAGTCGTACCTTGGTTCTCAAATGGAATCCATTCCAGAAGTCCGTTCAACTTCCAAAAACATTCAAAAACTAAGGCGTGTCAGACGTTTGGGTTCCAAAGAACGTTTGCAAACCGGAACACTCACTTCCGAGTTTGCGGCATTCGGCAACCAAAACGTTCGACTCACAGGGCGTTCGCAAGCCAAGGTACGACTGTAATATATAGAAATGCATGATATTGAGGGAAATGGCTTGCCAAAGATATGGATATTACAGGAAATGTGCACTTAGAATGCTGATTAATTTCCATGAAGACTTAAGAATAATAACCACAAATTGTTGTGGAGATGTAGAGAACCGAACTTGAGATTGGAAGAATGAGAAAGTGAAATTGACAGATTCAACCATTCCTAGCCATAAGCACCTAATTTTCTTGCTGGCTGATCAGGGCAACTATAGAAAGAAACTAACAGATCTGTCCTGGTTGCTGAGTGGCTTTAGTGGATCTAGACCAGTAGTGCTCCTGGGAGATGGGGGGGATTAACTAGTGGGGTGCTAAGAGGCCTAAGAGGCAAGGGGCAGAGGTGAAGCTAGCTGCTCCAGCACCTGGAGTGGCTTGCACCCAGGTGGCAGGGCTAGCCACCCATGGGGGCAGGGTGAGCAGGGAGCGGGGCAAGTGTCCCAGGGGGTGCGCTGCCCGCTGTGAGCATCCTGGGGGCGGGGCGGTGATGTCACCCCCCCAGGGATGGCACCTGGGGCGGATCGCACCCAGTGCCCCCCTTCCTACGCCCCTAGCAAGGAAGCAGCAGTGTGGCGCTGGAGGTGTAAAGGACTATCATCTTTTTGAAAAGATGACATCACTGGATCAAGTTGTTGTTGAGTTAATTAAACTAAATAGCTTTAATTGGATTTTTTGAGTTGCTGTTTTGAGTTTTATTGTGTTGTTATCTGCCTTAGTGGGTCATGCAAACATTCTGAAGAATGCTTTTATAGGGTAGGGGGCACTAGGTATGAGTTTATGGAAACAAGGTGGTGGTGCCTTGAAAAAGTTTGGTAATCACTAAATTCTATACTGTCTTAATTCATCAGAGGCAAGAAAGGGGATAGGTGCAAGGATAACCTTTCAGAACAGCATTATTATTTGGGTTCCCAATAGTAGACTTTTAAGAGGTTTCTTAGCTTTCATTATGAGGGCCTCATTTTGTAAACTGCTTTGAGGATGTGCAAAAAGGTTGTGTGAAGGGGATAAAATTCAAATAAATAAGTAAACATTTGGAACAGCACACCCAATTGTTGGCTGCTGGTGTCTAACTTCTATATAATTTCTCATTATGAGCAGGTCTCCTGGTTATTACCCCTTGTTTACAGAAAGGGTAATACACCGGCAAACATCTGCTGGATATCGGCTGTCACTTAGCGATGAGTCACGTACTATTCACACTCTTTCGTAGCGTACCGAAGGGTGGCCAATTAGATAGGAAGCCTGTTGTCACTGATTTCATGAATCAATGCTTTCCCGAGCTTGTCCTTCATCATGATGATGCTCAAGCCATTTAGCTGTGTGTGGTTACTTAATCTGTGAGCACTAAGCAGTTTAGGCAAGTTATCAATATGATCATCCTCAGCTGTCTGTGTTTATGATGTTAAATTAGTTCACCATAATACTGTACGATAATGCATTCGGCAACATACTGTGTGGAAGACTTCCCAGCACAGATACACACACAACATCTCAATGTATCTGTGACAAGCCATCAAGTCTATGAGCTCTCTTTCAACTCTGTGATTCTATGTTGTAGATTTTCTACAGAGCAGCTGGCTGAATTAGATGATGTTTGAGTTTCAGGCAGTGGGCAGAAAATAGGCTTGCCATATCCCCAAAAGTGAAAATTCGGACAGAGTTGTTGATCTTGCCATATGTACAGGTTTTCCTGGACATTTTAATCAATTTCATGAAAATCCACCCGGACACCAAAATGCTGCCTGATTCCCGCACATGTCCGGGAAAATCTGGACGTATGGCAGCCCTAGCAGAAAACATTGGATGTGACCCCCCCCCCAGAGTTCTAGATACTGCACAGCTAGTGACCAGCTCGGTTCTAAGCAGAGCACAGAGAAATGCCTGGCTCATCATCTGCCAGGGAAACTGATGGACCCTCCTTGCTTTGGTAACTGAATGATGTCATAATGAGGCTTTCAGATTAGCATAGATGAAATCGAAGAAAGAGGGGAATAATGAAGCAGAGAAGCTGGAGAATTCTTTTTTCTTTGATGAGCTTCCAACTTCCTGTTAGCTGATGACACTTATTTGCAAGGTTGTTTGCCTTTCTAATTAAAATTGGAAGGTTGCATTTCAGACAGCTGAAGATCTTTGGAGAAAGCTCAGGGTGTTTACACATTAAACCTATGCCACCAGAGAGAAGGACCATTGAGTTCAGTAGCACTTTCTCACCCCAAAAAACTGCATGGGACTACTACTACGACTACTCTAATTAACCAATACAGGTTGCTTCTTCTTCTTTTTAACCAAAGGAACTCTAAGCAACTTACAGTAAAAACAAGCAAGCAAGCAAGCAAGCAAGCAAACAAACAGATGCATTAAAACTGGGATCAGAGAACACAAAGAAAAATCTTAAAGATGGCTGTATTTTTTAAAAGCCAGATCAAAGTGGCCCACCCACTCACAGAGGCCATGGATAATTAAAAACCAAAGATATGTAATGATGGCACCAGGTGAGCCTCTCTGGACAGAGCATTCCATAAGTGGGGTGCCGCCGCTGAAAAGACCCATTCTTGTGTGGAGTGGGGCACACAAAGAAGGGCCTCCGGTGACAATTATGGTTAGATGATCCTCAGGGACCCTTTCAACTCTACAGTTCTATGATTCAAAGGGCTCCTGGTGGAGCAAATAGAGCAGTGTCTCACCAACTTCAGTCTGCCTTCTACCAGACCTTACTTCCCTGCTTTCTAAATTACAGCTAGCCCAGGGAGTTGCCCTGGTTTTCCTCTTCCATTTCCTTAGAGAGCCAGTGTGGTGTAGTGGTTAAGAGCGGTAGACTCGTAATCTGGTGAACCGGGTTCGTGTCTCCACTCCTCCACATGCAGCTGCTGGGTGACCTCGGGCTAATCACACTTCTTTGAGGTCTCTCAGCCCCACTCACCTCACAGAGTGTTTGTTGTGGGGGAGGAAGGGAAAGGAGAATGTTAGCCGCTTTGAGACTCCTTCGGGTAGTGATAAAGCAGGATATCAAATCCAAACTCTTCTTCTCTTCTTAGTCTGCCTTACCTTTGTAGGACTCAACAGGAAGAAGGATGTAGGCAAAACTAGAATTAGCTGGCTCCGCCTTTCATTGGCTCTGGATCCACCGTGTGTTGGCCTTCCTGCCTGCTGCAATGGATACCAGCTGCTTCACTTCTGACAAAAGCAAGAAATAAAATGTGGTGAAATAGCCCTCTAAGGCACCCCAGTTCATCTCAGGATTCATCTGAATCTGATGCAAATGCCTGCTAAAATGATTTGGGGGAAAATCAATGAATAGCATACTGTCTACTCAGTAAATCCTGTAGAGTTCAATATACTGATGCATATGTGTGTGCATCTATATATCTTAAATGGGGTGAGGGAAGTACATTTATGAGGTTGCATCCAGTGTTAGTCCTACTCAGATAATATCAACAGAAACCAGTGGGACTCAGTTATTCATGTCCATTAATTTCAGTGCGTCTTCCTTGAGTCAGACTTGCATGGGATGCAACCCACAGAGATGGAAACACATGAGATAGAGCAGGGCAGCCATGTTTATTATACTTTCTCCTTCATTAACCACCCCCAAGTTTACTTTGTTTTGTTTTCCATGTGGTCAAGACTAAAAGATGGACATCTTGTCAGCTGCAGGAACCCCCAGGGAAGAGAGCATGTCAACAATGGGGAAGACCACAGACCACCCATCCAAGCATCTGGCTGTGCTGATAGGCTTGTGGCATGTTGAAAACTCTGGTTCCGCCTCTTAGCATCACTGGAGTGTTTGCCCTTCTGTGTCTTATCACCAGGTGCACTTAGTAAACTGGCTTCATTTGGCATTATGTGGATTTCTTGCCATTCGTTTTCGCACATTCTTTAAACACAGCCCTGCCAAACGAACCCATAATAGCCCTGGGCTCCTCAATGACCTCCGCTAAGCAGATTGTTTGAGCTTCAAATTTGCTCAATTGGTCCTTTTCCATTATTCAAGCTGGGCAATGCCAGCCCTGTCCAGTGCATTAAACGTCTATTACACTGTTTACTAGAGTCATGTTAAATGGCAGCTTATGAATGTCAATTTGCTCTCTAATTAGCCATGCTTTATTGACTTCCCCTCAGCCATTCAAACACCAGCTTTACTCAAGTGCCTGTCACGGGGAAATCCTTCCTAGACTAGCAAGGCTGCTTTCTCTTTAAAAAAAGAAAGGACACAGAACAGGAGGAAGTTCTTACATTACTTTCACACATTAGAAGATCCATCCAATCCAAGAAGTTTAAAAGCACATGGCAACTGAATGGGGGTAATTTTAGCTGCTGTTTCCTCCTATCAGATCACCCACTCCTTCATGAGAAATGCAAAGCTTTGCATGAGCCACAGCTCACCAGGCTTGTGCTTTTGAGCTAGAGTTGAATACAATGTGTAATTTCAGTTTGGATCTGTGAAGAGCATCTCTTGCTGAAATATTGCATCCTTTCTCATTTGATGGCACCAATGTTCAAAACTGGGCAAAGTAGGTTTCCCCCCAGGAGCAGCTCCTCAAATTAGAAAACCCTGAAATAGTATGAACTGAATCCAAGCCCTCTCAGAAGTCCAATTGTGGTTCAAAATGGCCTCATCGCACGCTCGCAGACCTCCAGGCTACTAGTTTCATCTTTCTCTATGCAAACCTAAGTTTTGGGAGAAAAAGGGAACAGAGGATTAGAGATGCTAGCAATAGTGACAGAGGCCTCATTCTGAAGCCTTAGCTCCTTGTGCAGATCACCCATTGCCTCAGCGTGGCATAAAAATTTATACAGTACCTCTGTGCTCAACTTGTTGAACCAAGAGGCACTGGAAACTACATCCCTTATGCTCCCCAGTCACGATGGACTCTTCTGGCAACACTGCAGAGCATCAATGGAGCATCCTGACCTTAACGAAGCTTCTACCACTCCCTCTCTGCTGAACTCAGCGGAGGTTCTCAACCCTCTCCCACTTCCCTTCACAAGCAAACACCTGAGTAAGTGATAAAACTGACAGAAGAAAGTTTCTAGAGAGCCCCCTCTAGGCTGGTATTACAAGTCTGAAGAGAATTGACCCTTTCTGTGGGCAACTGATTCTTCTGGGAGGAAATGGCACTGTCTGAAAAAGACAGTGGAGATGCAAACAAGGCATGCAAAAATCAGGACCTTGGACAGCTCTGAAGAGGCCTCTTGGCTCCCTCCTCCCAAAGCAGCTGCAGGGAGATGTTGTCTCAGCAGGGAGCTGTTGCCAGCTTTTGCAGGCTGGAGTGTGCTAGGCTCCATGTTCCTGAAAGGCTGTGTGGTTAAAGGGACCTCACCTGATAAACATGATGTAAGGTATGAGTTTCATTTAATTATAAAATGAAGGACATATTATAATAAATATTGTTTCATTTAAAGAATCTTTTCCTATGGATCATCTTTAAGCGCGATATACATATATATGACTATCTATATGACTTCAGCTCTTGGACTTGACAGTCCTTAAAGGGGGCACAGAGCTAATCAGGCCTGGCAAGAAGGTTTGCATGTCTACCCTCACTTGCAATTTATGGCAATCAAGAAGAGGAGTAAATGTCAAAGGCACCCTGAAAAGGAAGTTAAGGGCATGTTCACAGATGTACAGGGCTGTGACATTCACAGTATAAGAAAGATGCAATAGGGTCTGATGGATCTCAAATGCATGAGAAGATAAGAATACCAGATGCCTCTGGGATGCTTGCGATCAGGACCAGTGTGCAACAGTACTTTCCCCACCTGTGATTCCCAGCAACTGCTCTTCAGAGGCATATTGCCTTCAACAGTGGAGGGAGAATGCTGCTGCCTCATTCTTCTGTGTGCACGGACCTCACCCAAAGTTTCACATTAAAGTCTCATAAAATAAGATTCAGTTTCACAGTAGCTTTAGCTGGCACATCAGCTGTATGGACTCTTCACTCTACATGGCTGATCTTCTGCTGTCAGCATAAGGCTGTCCCAATGGAGAAAGTACATGCCATTCCCCGAAGCCCCCCATGCAATCCCAAATATGGTGTTCTGTCACCCAAACAAGCACTCAGAAAGGCTGTTCTCTGAATGCACCGTTTGAGATCAATCATACCTCTGAAAGCCTGCTGTGCTGTAGGAGAGAGATCCACAACATCTAACCCTTTAAATGTCAAGATCTTTGTGTTGTGATCCCAGGTATCTAGATGTAGCCTTGGTGGGGTGCGTAATCACTCTTTTTGGAGAGAATTTTTTAAAAGTTTTATTATCCCCCTTATGCCCCCTTCCATGCTCCCACAGTGAACATTATCCTTTAACTACATGAAAGACACAATTTAAGTCCTGTGGCGTTTTACCAAAATAATGCTCATTAAAAGGTCAAGCAGACTCATTCAGGTGCCACTCTCCTTAATTAATAAGCTCAGCTCCTGGACCAAGATCAGTATCAGGACTGCGAGGAAGCAACAGCTGATCGAGGGAGGAACAAATGGGAATGGCACAATGGACCCAGTAAGTACTTTGTGGATACATTTGGTTTCCAGGTAACAAATTGAAATCTCCAAAGGAGTTTGCAAAACAACAAAAAAGTCCATTTCTTTTAACCTTTGAGACATTCTCAAAATGGACTGTGAGCTTAAGTGGGTTTCCAAATGTAAACGACATGTACAGGTGGCCTCACCCCTTCTCTGCAATCAAGCCTCATTAACACTGGAGCTGATAATTACAAATTACTGTAATTTGCAAAGGAGTCAACATTTGCCAAGGGTGCTATTTCGACTGTCAGGGGGCTAATGAACAGGGTTTTGAAATCTACTGTAAAAGTTCTGACGTGCGTTTCTTTATTCTCCCGACTCAGAAAACAAGTGTGGATGCCACTGTCATTAAGAACCGGGAGCACTGAAGGCTTAGCTATTAACAAATTATTATTTAGCTAAGAACAGAGAGATTATTTTTAAAAAAATAAAAATAAATAGGGAGGGAACCCTTCAAATTCCTATATATTTATGGTATTAAAAACATTTTAAATGTTATTGTAAGAACAAGCTTTGTTTGCAAAGGTTATGTTGAGCTGTAGGTTGGAAAAGAGGAGGGAACTTTGGCAAACGAGCAGAGGGTGGATATGTATGGATCAGAGGCACGATTTCACATTTCAAGATGGTGAGTGTTCAGTTCGGCGGGGGTGGGGAACTTCAGAGCCAGAGCCCAAATGTCATGTCCCAGGACTCTCTATCTTGCCCCTGGGACTCTTCCCTAGGTCACACCGCCTTTCCAGGCCACAGCCCTCATTGGCCCTTCTCCAGTTTGTTTGTTTTTCATAACATGGCTTGAATGCCTCTTGCTTTTCTGGATGGAAAGATGTCCCTGTGGAAACCTCTGACTTGCATGGTGGAACTGTCGTTTACTGCACCAAGAAAAGAGTCACCTTTTGCCCTGCCCACTTTAAGGATATAAGCAAGAGGACATCAAGGTCCAAAAGAAATATTAAAAGCAAAAAGGAACATGATGACTTCCAAATCTTTTGTTGTTGTTGTTTAGTCGTTTAGTCGTGTCCAACTCTTTGTGACCCCATGGACCAGAGCACTCCTGGTCTTCCACTGCCTGCCGCAGTTTGGTCAAACTCATGCTGGTAGCTTGGAGAACACTGTCCAACCAGCTCGTCCTCTGTCGTCCCCTTCTCCTTGTGCCCTCCATCTTTCCCAACATCAGGGTCTTTTCCAGGGAGTCTTCTCTTCTGATGAGGTGGCCAAAATATTGGAGCCTTAGCTTCAGGATCTGTCCTTCCAGTGAGCACTCAGGGCTGATTTCCTTAAGAATTTGATCTTCTTGCAGTCCATGGGACTCTCAAGAGTCTCCTCCAGCACCATAATTGAAAAGCATCAATTCTTCGGCGATCTTTATGGTCCAGCTCTCACTTCCATACATCACTACTGGGAAAACCATAGCTTTAACTATACGGACCTTTGTTGGCAACTCCAAAACCTACTTGTGTCCTAAGGACTAACAACACAGTAATCTCAGTCGACTTACAATGAAGCAGTGAAGCTGGTCAGCTTCCCATGATGGAAAGAGGGGACATGGTTCTAATGGCAGCTCAGCTTTTATAGCCTCTCCTTCCATTTAATGGAGATTGTTCCCCTAGCTCCTTCTGACAAATTACTCCTTTCGAATTAATCTACCCATTAACCTGCCTTTTCCGTCTCTTGCTCTTCAGGGCAGTGAAGAAGCTGCAAAATGCTTCTGGTGACCCACTTTGACTCATGATGCCTTCTGTGGATCCCACTTCATTTCATAATAACCCAAAATATCCTACTGAGGCACCCTGCTTTGGCTGGAGATTCAGGATTCCACATTCCTCCACCACCATTGTTCAGCCCAGACACTGAGATCTAGTGCCGAGGGCCTTCTGGCAGTTCCCTCACTGCGAGAAGTGAGGTTACAGGGAACCAGGCTGAGGGCCTTCTCGGTAGTGGCGCCCTCCCTTCAGATGTCAAGGAAATAAGCAACCATCCTACTTTTAAAAGACATTTGAAGGCAGCCCTGTTTAGGAAAGCTTTTAATGTTTAATTGTGTTTTTAATATACAATTGGAAGCCACCCAGAGTGGCTGGGGAAGCCCAGCCAGATGGGCGGGGTATAAATAATAAATAATAATTATCATTATAATATACTGTGTGTGTGTGTGTACATACATACACACACTGTGATTATCTATCTACTGTGCATGGCCCTGAAATCCACTTTTCTTCCTGTATTTACATGATTTAAAAAAATCTGATCTTTTCCCTAGTCACTCCATTCTCTCTCCACTTCGGTCTATGTACTGGGTTCCAAGCAACTCTGTATAGACCAAATCCCAATATTCCCCATTCAGTGTAAGTGGAATCTGAAAATGACTGTTTCCTCTTCAGGCCAAAGTAGATAAAATTTGCAGGTTCACACTGCTCTCCAGAGTGGATCAAGCCTGCAGATAAATTGGTTCAAGGTCTTTGGGAGGGCAATACCTTTATTAGGCCAAGAAAAACTCTAAAATCCACATTTTCAGAATGAAATGGAGTGGTGGGGGCCTTTTTCTAGCTCTTCCTTACCTTAAAATAGTTACGAGGTGGTTGAGTGGTACATATTCTTGCATACACATTAAAAATAAGTAAATCCTGTTATGCATTGCTTTTTTCCCCCTAGATAGAGGTGCCTGTACCCACCATGAAATTGTTACAGTAAGTATCAGACTTTTTAACCATAAAAGAGGTGCCAGTACTGGGTACCCTTGAGTACCCCCTGAGGAAAGCACAGTTCTTAGGTAGCACTTCAAGTCCTCCAATATGGGCCTTAATGGCTTCTGATAAGCCTTAAAACATAAGGATTCTCTAGAACGCTGCCTGCAAAATTCTTAAGAGCTGATGGCTATTGGTGCTATGAATGCAGAACAATACAGAGCTTTTTTAAAAGAAAAAAGAAAAAAACCCACAACCCTGAAATTTAGCTTTTAACTTTTTGGAAATATATAATCAATCATTTGTGTCTAATGGCACATGTGTGGAGAATTCCTGCCTTAGCGGACAGTAGGTAGGAAACCAATATATTTGCGAAGGAAATGTTACCTAAGGCAAACAGACAATTGCTGAAATGTGCATTTAGAAATAATTTTGCAAAGACCTTGATAACTTTATGCCAGTTTTGCATGAACTAAAGGAATGACTAATATCCTAACACAATGGATGCATTATACTTGTAGGCTTAAGTAGGCATACTTTTCTTTTGCAAAAAAACCAAAAACCCCAAAATGGGAATCTATTCTACCTTTTATTTGTGAGTCACAAAACCTTAAAATGCAGGACTTCCTCCAGCTGGCTGAGCTGCTAAACACTTTATCAAATCAAAAGCTGTCCTATTGCTTTTTTCCACGAAATGAACTGAGGTTATGATTAGCAGATACCTATGAATGGGCAATCGCCAAGGGGTGCCCTATGCTATTCTTATCTTTAAATCCTATATACTTATGCTTATTAAAATCAATAGACTCCATTAGCCCACATTGGTCCTATTTTTTTTTAATAATCTATTGATATATTGCTTGGACTTTTACAGGACTAAACAAATTTCCTCTTTATGTGCCCTGTAATAGTCCAAGGTCAGACTGGTTGAGAGCAGTTGCCGTATATAAATGTTTATTTAGTGCCTGACTACTGATTGAGAACATATCTGGTCTGCAGGCATCAGATGGCTTTTAAACTAGAGATTTATTACTTACTTCCTGTTTTCCAGACACAGTACACCATTTTTTTAAAAGGAAAGTAATGAATGCATGGTATTGTGAGAGAAATGGTTGTTGTTTCACCGAATCAGAACTTTGGGGTGTATGTGTGTGTGTGTGTGTGTGTGTGTGTGCTCGCACTCGCGGAATACTAGATTCTTTGGTAGGCTGGCTATATACTATACGGTTGCAAGTTTTGATAGAGTTGGAACTGAATAGAAGAAGAGATTTAGGAACACAGGAAGCTGCCTTTTATCAAGGCAGACCGCTGGTTCATCTAGAGCAGAATGGTCTATCCTGACTAGCAGTGGCCCCTCAGGGTTTCAGAGAGGAGTCAGTCCTAGTCTTATCTAGAGATGACAGGGATTGAACCTAGGACTTTCTGCACACAGAGGCTCTAAACTCTTGATAACTCTTCCCCTTTAGCCACATCCCTATGGTGTTAGAAAGGCTCAACAGCAGATTCCCTGCTTTGCATGCAGAGAGACTAAGGTTCAACCACCAACATCAGAAGGTCAAGCTGAATCAAAGGTCTGTCTGGGTACCATATTGTCTTCACTGGCTGGCAGCAGTGCTTCAGGGGTTTTAGACAGGTGCATGAAGCCACCGTGTTGATGACCTTGGCTTAAATTATGACCAAAAGGAAGAATCACAAAGTTCTAAGACAGCATTGCTGGATGATTTTCCATGCTCAGCTCTTAGATCCTTCTGGTCACTTGATAAGTCAACAAGAAACTGTAGATCTCAAAAGTGAGTAACAAATCAGAAATGACATGTGAGGGAGATGGATTTTGCATCTCATGCCTGCATTGCTCAATGGGACCCTTCTAGAAGGAAATCTCACTGCTTTGTAATTTTTTTTGGCAGCAAATTGGATCTGCGTCAGTAACATGGTTGACCTAAATTGTCCCCTTGGGAGGGAGGATCATTACACTGTTTCAGTACTGCAAATATCACCTCCTGTTGAGGAGTGGAGGAAGGGGGTTGCTGATGTGGTTTGAGAACAATGTTCCAAAAATGTTTTGTGGTCTTGTTTGGAAGTCTGGGTGATTTAAGAGACTGCTTGATTCCAAAAAGGTTGGAAGGTCCACTTTAAATATATATGCAAGAGTGGATATAGCAACAGCAGATGTTCTGACATATACACCCACAAGCATTTAAACCACAAGCATTTAAACCTTCTTCTTCAGATGTTCACTTACTTCTTAAAAAGCAGGTCTGTGTTGCATATTTAAACTGGCTTAATAAGCATCCTCTTTCTCCTGGGAATCCCTGTGTGTCTGTGTGCAGGATACCCAACAAAGAAAATAAACAGCCTCGGTCCAGTATATCTGAAGGAGCGTCTCCACCCCATCGTTCTACCCGGACACTGAGGTCCAGCACCGAGGGCCTTCTGGTGGTTCCCTCACTGCGAGAAGCCAAGTTACAGGGAACTAGGCAGAGGGCCTTCTCGGTAGTGGCACCCGCCCTGTGGAACGCCCTCCCACCAGATGTCAAATAGAAGAACAACTACCAGACTTTTAGAAGACATCTGAAGGCAGCCCTGTTTAGGGAAGCTTTTAATGTTTGTTGCATTACAGTATTTTAATATTTTGTTGGAAGCCCCTAAAGTGGAAGGGGAAGCCCAGACAGATGGGTGGGGTATAAATAATAAATTGTTATTGTTATTGTTATTCCAAAAAGCTTCACTGAACTATGCTTCACATAGTGCTCTCTCTCTTTCTTTTTCTTTCCCTCATTTAATATTATGAAAAGTTTACAAACAAATAACTGAATATTGATGCAAATAATATACAGTACATTATGCAAACTGTTGTGCCCATCTTCTAAAGGTGAGGAGGGAGAATTTACTGGTAACTACTGACCGATGAACTTGATGTCAATACCAGGAAAAGTCCTAGAACAGATAATTAAATAGTTGGTCTGTAAGCACTTAGAAAAGGATGCTGTGATTACTAAGACCCACCATGGGTTTCTCAAAAACAAGGCATGTTAGATGAATCTCATTTCTTATATATATATATATATATATGCAGGTTTTGGTGTCTTCGGGTGTCTTCCCGTGTAAGAGTTGGGGTGTCTAGGCGACGTTTCGACGAGGTCTCACTCGTCATCTTCAGGCTGGTGCTTTCGGCTTCTTGTTACTGGAACAGAGCAGGATCTCAGTGTTTGAGTTCCTATAAATACTGTTGAGGGGGTGTGGTGTATAGCCTCCAACGTTCTGGGCAGAGAGGAAGTTCCCAGGTTAGTGTGTCTTTTCTTCTTTTGTTCATTAATTACTTGAGGGATATCTTGAGTGATTTCCTGAGTGATATTCTGAGTACCACTTAGGAGGGTCATTAGGTGTGGATTAGTTGCTAAAGCTTTCGTGTCTTGACCTCTTGAGCTTGTGAAGAGTTTTTTCTGAGAAGATGGCTGTACTGCACTTAGTTGTGCTCTGGCTTGGCTTCGTGTATAGGGGCGAGCTGTGGTTTTGTGCCCTGTGCCAGCCAGATCTGTGTAGGGATTGCAGGGGGGTGCAGCATCCGGAGGTGCCACTATGGTTTGGCTACTGGATGGTGTCTGTAATTTATCTGTGGAGAGGGTCTGGGTTTGGGTCTGGTGTGGTTGATTGGAGATGGCGTTCTGTGTGCCTCTGGTTCTGGTGTCGGTTTTTGTGGGGAGGGCTATTTTCCAGATGTCTGGCAGGCGGGACGTATCGTCACGCTTGTTCATGTTGTGAGGGTGTTTCTCTATCTCGATGGCTTCCATGATTATTCTCTTGTGGTGGTGTTCCATGTTAAAGAGCAATTTGGAATCTGAAAAATTAATTTCGTGTCTTGTTTCTTTCATGTGTTGGTAAAGAGAGGAAGTTTTTTCTTCTTTTTTGACGGCATTCTTGTGTTCTGCGATACGTGCATTTATTCGTCTGTTTGTTTGTCCAATGTACGTGGCTGGGCAGACTTTGCAGGGTATTTCATAGACCCCTTGGTTTTCTAACTGGATTTTATCTTTGGGGTTTCTGAGGATATTGGCTATTTTTTGGTTGGTGCAAAAGGCTGTTTTGATATTGTGTTTATGGAGGATTTTGCTAATTTTATCTGTAGTGCCCTTGATATAAGGAAGGAGGGCCATGCCATTGTTTTCTTCTGTGTCTTGGTTTTTGGGGGGTGTTTCTTTTTGGATTAGCTTCGTAACCCTGTTTTGCTGGTATCCGTTGGCGATTAACACATTTGAAAGATTCTGTAACTCAGTTGTCAAGTGGTCTTTGTCAGCCAGGCGTTTGGTTCTGGAGATGAGAGTCTTGGCTACGGAGTTTATTTGTGCAGGGTGGTGGTGTGATTGTGCATGTAAGTAGCGGTTGGTGTGTGTTTTTTTCCGGTAGATAGTGTGTCCTAGGGAGCCATCAGGTTTTTTGTAGATTAGGACGTCAAGGAAGGGAAGTTGGTTGTTGGCTTCTATTTCCATAGTGAATTGTATTTTGGGGTGTAGGCTGTTGAGATGTGTGAGGAAGCTATCTAGTTTTTTCTTCCCGTGTGGCCAAATTACAAAGGTGTCGTCAACATACCTGAGCCAAAGTTTGGGTTTGTGTTCTGACTTGTCTAAAGCATTGGTTTCAAAGTGTTCCATGTACAGATTTGCGATGACCGGTGAGAGGGGTGATCCCATAGGTGCTCCTTCTATCTGTTTGTATCTTTGTCCATTGTGGATGAAGTACGTGTTGGTTAGGCAGTGGTTGGTCAGGTCCAGGATGTATTCGGGGGGATTGTATTTGTTTTGAATGGCTGTCAAGGCTTCATTAATGGGCACTTGTGTGAAGAGAGATACAACATCGATTCCAAATTGCTCTTTAACATGGAACACCACCACAAGAGAATAATCATGGAAGCCATCGAGATAGAGAAACACCCTCACAACATGAACAAGCGTGACGATACGTCCCGCCTGCCAGACATCTGGAAAATAGCCCTCCCCACAAAAACCGACACCAGAACCAGAGGCACACAGAACGCCATCTCCAATCAACCACACCAGACCCAAACCCAGACCCTCTCCACAGATAAATTACAGACACCATCCAGTAGCCAAACCATAGTGGCACCTCCGGATGCTGCACCCCCCTGCAATCCCTACACAGATCTGGCTGGCACAGGGCACAAAACCACAGCTCGCCCCTATACACGAAGCCAAGCCAGAGCACAACTAAGTGCAGTACAGCCATCTTCTCAGAAAAAACTCTTCACAAGCTCAAGAGGTCAAGACACGAAAGCTTTAGCAACTAATCCACACCTAATGACCCTCCTAAGTGGTACTCAGAATATCACTCAGGAAATCACTCAAGATATCCCTCAAGTAATTAATGAACAAAAGAAGAAAAGACACACTAACCTGGGAACTTCCTCTCTGCCCAGAACGTTGGAGGCTATACACCACACCCCCTCAACAGTATTTATAGGAACTCAAACACTGAGATCCTGCTCTGTTCCAGTAACAAGAAGCCGAAAGCACCAGCCTGAAGATGACGAGTGAGACCTCGTCGAAACGTCGCCTAGACACCCCAACTCTTACACGGGAAGACACCCGAAGACACCAAAACCTGCATTCCTGTACCCGTGAAAATCTACGAAAGCATATATATATATATATATATATAGAGAGAGAGAGAGAGAGAGAGAGAGAGAGAGAATTAAAGGCTTGTGGATCAGGGGAATGCTTTGGACATACTATATCTTGATTTCTTTTTTTTTTTGGTAAATATTTTATTAAGTTTTAACAATAGAAGAAAATTCAAGAAAAATACAAAAACAAGGAGAATACAAAGTCGCAAAATACAGTACAAAAATACAAACATTAAACACAACAAAAGAAAAAAGAAATATATTATACTATATCTTGATTTCACTAAGGCTTTTGACAAAGTCTTTCATGATATTCTTGTAGAGAAGCTTGTAAAATGTGGGCTCAACAAGGTTACTGTTAGGTGGATTTGTTGATTGATTGAACCCAAAGAGTCTCTTCATCATCTTGGGGGAAAGTGACAAATGGCAGGGTTCTGTTCTGGGCCTGTTGTTGTTCAACATCTTTATAAATGACTTGGATTGAGGAAGAGAAAGGCTGCTCATCAAATCTGCAGATGACACCAAGCTGGGAGGGATAGTTAATGCTGCAGAAGACGGAATCAGGATTCAAGATAACCTTAACAGATTGTAGAGCTGAGCAAAACCTTGCAAAATGAATTTCAGTAGGAACAAATGTAAGGTTTTGTACCCAGGCAGGAATAAGCAGCTTCACAGATATCTGTGTGCAGAGGTTCTAAACTTTTGATAATATAGATATACTACTGGAAAGCTAGATGCCCTCCATATATATGTGAAAAGGCTCTAGGGGTATGAGTAGACCACAAGCCTAATATGTGTCAACACTGTGACGCAGCAGTAAAATAAAGCTAATACTATTCTAGGCTGCAGCAACAGATGTATAGTGTCACAATCAAGCAAAGTAAAAGTTCTAATCTGTTTTGCCTTGGTCACACTACACCAGAAGTCCTTTACCAGTTCTGGGCATCACAATTTAAGAATAGTATTGACAAACTGGAACTTGTACAGAGGAGGGCAACCAAGATGATCAAGGGTCTGGATTCTAAGCCTTATGAAGAATGGTTCAGCCTGGAAAATAGGAGACTGAGAGGAGGTATGATTGCCATCTTCAAATATTTAAAGGGCCGTCACATGGAAGAAGGAGCAACCCGAACCAATGGATTCAAGTTTTAAAAAAGGAGATTCTGACTAAATGTCAGGAATAACTTTCTGTTGGTAAGAGCTGTTTCACAGTAGAACAGACTCCCTCAGAAAGTAATGGACTCTCTTTCATTGGAGATTTTTAAGCAGAGGTTGGATGGCCATCTGTCATAGATGCTTTAGTTGAGTTTGTTGTTGTTGTTGCTGTTTTGGCATTACGATACGATAATCTTTATTGTCATTGTCCCATACAGAACAATGAAATTGAAAATTTACATCAGACATTCAGAAACCAGCAAGCCTGCTATCCCAGCTATCCCAGCCTGGTTAGCCCCCTAAAAACTCTGATACTCCATAATTAAATACAAGATACACCCATAGAGACTACCTTACACTGTGTTTGAATCCAAAATTGCTTTTGAATAGAAACTGTTTCTCAGGCGGCTAGTCTTTATAACCCTGTACCTTCTTCCAGCAGGCAGAAGCTGAAAGAGACCATTTCCAAGGTGTGCACTATCCTGCGCTACCTCTGCAGCTTTCTTATTGCACCTGGAAGCATAGTTTTGATCCAAGGTAGGGAGAGAGGTTTGGGTCTCTCCCAACTCTAAAATTCTACGATACTATATAGCACAATAAGGTCCCCGAAATGTTATTAATAAAAGGATCTAAGTATTTCAATAAATAATTGCATCAACCAACTTTTAATGCTTCTTACTTCTTCAGGTGGAGGATGGAGAGATATGTGTGTGTCTATGTAAAAACTAGCCTACTGGACAAAGGTAAAATTTACATTTGTTGCTCTGCCCACTATTTCCCCTTTGGCTCCACCCACCACTAGATTCCTGCATTGAAGGGAGGTTGGACTAGATTATCCTTGAGATACCTTCCAGCTCTACAGTTCTGTGATTCTATGTGGTCCCCAAATGCTTACCCAGAAGGCAATGCAGTTCTCCTGTTTAGCATGTTGGCCAAACTTGCCAAAATGATTGCTGAATTGTTGTTGTTTTTTAAAAAGCAATAATAAAAAGTTTTTTTCCCCAAGTTAAAAAAACAACAACAACCTGGGAGCAGGAGGACCGTAGGGCAGATCCAACCCCCCCAAATAATAATAATAATAATAATAATAATAATAATAATAATAATAATAATAATAATAATAATAATAATGGAATGGTGCTCATGGCATCTGCTCATCTGAAACAGCCTGTTGCTTGTGAGTAAAGAGTCAGATGTTAGGGTGGCTAATATGGTTTGATGTTACGGGCTGTTTCTGGAGACCCCTTTAAAACGTGTGCTTTAATCTGTTACTCCATTAAAAGCCCCCCTGGCACAATGCCAGCCATGTGCTGCCTCTAAGACACAGAGTCCCTGTTTGGAGAATGTGCTTGTTAAAAGGGTGAAATGAAATTTCATAGCAATCCTACAACCCCCCCACCCCACCCCGCACCACTAAAAAAATATTCTGAAATGCCTTCATTAGCTCTCTAATTATATCAGCTGTTTCTATAATATAAAAACGTGTGGTTCTTTCTCCAATTTTCTAATCAACGTATTTGGCATTGGCAAGAACACACCTGGGAGGGAATATTTCAGAAGGAGGAGAAGAAAAGCATCATGCAAGGACGAAATTGTCATCTTAGTCACCATCTGTCTACTCTGCTCTCCATCTTTAAGGCTCTCCTCCTTTAAACACATGGAACTCATGAGAACAGTGAGAAATTGCCATGCCTAGTCCTGGCCTGGTGCCAGAGATGGAGTCCTTAGGGTATGCTCCTAACAAACTTGTGGAGTGAGCAGGGTCCCCTGGAAACATAGCGGAAGGTCCCCTTGAGGGTCCTCTTTTGTGGAGATTTGCTGAGGAACCCTTGGAGCTATTGGAAAAGATGGTGGAGCCACCCCCCTAGTCCTCACAGATGTTGGCAGCAAAGGTCCAGCAAAATGACACAGCACAAATGTACAAACTCGGGGTAATTGTGCTTTGTGAAGAATAATGAGAGGCTCAGAGTACATTTGGGGCCTGGTCCTGAGGTTTCCATCCCTGTAGGAATGGACGAGGTTCTCTGAGGAAATTCATTTGGGTCTGCTACAACGGTTGATAACAGCTACGTATTGCTTTGCACCCCAAGGTCCCAAAGAACGAAAATGGGATCCACTTCTTCACTTTTTCTTCTGCTCCAGGCAGCAATGGGGTCAATGCGTGAGCTTCCCCTTTCCACGTGAGCTTTCCCCCTTTAGGATGCTGGTTTAAATTTTCTAGTCATCGAGGTAATCATTAACACCGCCTTGGAAAATCAGTGCAGACTGGTGGTGTTTTGGAACCCCGGTTGCCGATCTGCAGGCAAAATGCTCAACTGAGTCTTTTTCCGGATCCTCTCCCTTAAGCTCCTTTTCCTCTTTGGAAGCAAAAAAAGAAAAGAAAACTTTTCAGCCGAGGAAGCTATGCCAGTACAATGTGTAAATTTTCAAAACACTGAACATGTGGTTTGAGTTTCAAAGGCCAGAAAAAATCATCAGCACCATAAACTATCCCGCTGTGGGCCAGCTAAGAGGACGATCCCTTTGTGAGTACCGTATTTTTCGCCCCATAGGACGCACTGGCCCATAGGACGCATCAAGTTTTTTTGGGGGGGGGAATGAAGGAAAAAATGTTTATTTCCCCCCCAGGCACTTGTGGGGTCGGCAGCGGGGAGAAGCGCTCTTCTCCCCACCGCCCACCTTCAGATCAGGTCCAGGGACAGCGGGAAGACGCACTGCGCCTCCCAGCTGTCCCCGGAGCTTGCGGGGCAGGCAGCGGGGAGAAGCGCTCTTCTCCCCACTGCCCGCCTTGAGATCAGGTCCGGGGACAGCGGGAGGACGCGCTGCATCTCCCAGCTGTCCCCGGAGCTTGCGGGGCAGGCAGCGGGGAAAAGCGCTCTTCTCCCCGCCGCCCGCCTTGAGATCAGGTCCAGGGACAGCGGGGAGACGCGCTGCGCCTCCCAGCTGTCCCTGGAGCTTGCAGGGCAGGCAGCGGGGAGAAGCGCTCTTCTCCCCGCCGCCCGCCTTAAGATCAGGTCCGGGGACAGCGGGGAGACGTGTTCCGCCTCCCTCTGTCCCCCAACCTTGTGGGGCTGGTGCTGGGGCTCTCCTGAAGCCTGGAGAGCGAGAGGGGTCGGTGCGCACCGACCCCTCTCGCTCTCCAGGCTTCAGCGAAAGCCTGCATTCACCCCATAGGACGCACACACATTTCCCCTTCATTTTTGGAGGGGAAAAGGTGCGTCCTATAGGGTGAAAAATATGGTATATGCATTCAGATTTACCTACGTTCCCTTCGCTAAGTAGTCCCATTCCAAGGGGCCAAATTTGCAGGGCAGAAATGTGTCTGACTGATGTTTCATTGCACTGGGTGCCCTGTGCTGAAAGGGATTGGGTTGAGGCTGAGACTTGGTAAATACTAAACCTTTTCCTGCCTCCAGTGAGTCTATACAAAACTTCTACAAATTATCTTACCTTGCTGAAACACACACACACACACACACACACACACACACACACACACACACACAGCATTGCATGTTTGGGAGAAGCCATAAATGTGGGCATATAGGGTTATATCCAACTAAGGGTGAGTATTGCATTAGTTTAACTGGTTATAATGTTAGTGTTTCTGCCCGGTTTCTTACAGTCCTTTTACACTGCCTTACCTCTTGCGTAGGGACGCAGGTGGCGCTGTGGGTTAAACCACAGAGCCTAGGACTTGCTGATCAGAAGGTCGGCAGTTCGAATCCCCATGACGGGGTGAGCTCCTGTTGCTCGGTCCCTGCTCTTGTCAACCTAGCAGTTCGAAAGCATGTCAAAGTGCAAGTAGATAAATAGGTACCGCTCCAGCGGGAAGGTAAATGGCGTTTCTGTGTGCTGATCTGGTTCGCCAGAAGCGGCTTAGTCATGCTGGCCACATGACCCGGAAGCTGTACGCCGGCTCCCTCGGCCAATAAAGCAAGATGAGCGCCGCAACCCCAGAGTCGTCCATGACTGGACCTAATGGTCAAAGGTCCCTTTACCTTTTACCTCTTGCATCATGGAACTGTGTTCATAGAATCATAGAATCATAGAATCATAGAATCATAGAGTTGGAAGAGACCACAAGGGCCATCGAGTCCAACCCCCTGCCAAGCAGGAAACACCATCAGAGCACTCCTGACATATGGTTGTCAAGCCTCTGCTTAAAGACCTCCAAAGTAGGAGACTCCACCACACTCCTTGGCAGCAAATTCCACTGTCGAACAGCTCTTACTGTCAGGAAGTTCTTCCTAATGTTTAGGTGGAATCTTCTTTCTTGTAGTTTGGCTCCATTGCTCCGTGTCCGCTTCTCTGGAGCAGCAGAAAACAAACTTTCTCCCTCCTCTATGTGACATCCTTTTATATATTTGAACATGGCTATCATATCACCCCTTAACCTCCTCTTCTCTAGGCTAAACATGCCCAGCTCCCTTAGCCGTTCCTCATAAGGCATCGTTTCCAGGCCTTTGACCATTTTGGTTGCCCTCCTCTGGACACGTTCCAGTTTGTCAGTGTCCTTCTTGAATTGTGGTGCCCAGAACTGGACACAGTACTCCAGGTGAGGTCTGACCAGAGCAGAATACAGTGGCACTATTACTTCCCTTGATCTAGATGCTATGCTCCTATTGATGAGGCCCAGAATTGCATTGGCTTTTTTAGCTGCCGTGTCACACTGTTGGCTCATGTCAAGTTTGTGGTCAACCAAGACTCCTAGATCCTTTTCACATGTACTGCTCTCAAGCCAGGTGTCCCCCATCTTGTATTTGTGCCTCTCATTTTTTTTGCCCAAGTGCAATACTTTACATTTCTCCCTGTTAAAATTCATCTTGTTTGTTTCGGCCCAGTTTTCTAATCTGTCAAGGTCGTTTTGAAGTGTGATCCTGTCCTCTGGGGTGTTAGCCACCCCTCCCAGTTTGGTGTCATCTGCAAATTTGATCAGGATGCCCTTGAGTCCATCATCCAAGTCGTTGATAAAGATGTTGAATAAGACCGGGCCCAAGACAGAACCCTGTGGCACCCCACTAGTGTTGTTGTTGTTGTTTTGCTGAATATACTTCTATGTTGCACTTACTTTTGTTTATGCCAGTGAGCATGGATTGAAATAAAAGCAGTCATCATTAACCATGCTGCCACCCTTTCTGCTTATGCCTCCTTTTATTTCCCCATGATTCCCCCATGAAAACAGCAGGGAAGAACTGTGCCAGAACACAGGCCCAAAATTTGTCACATGGGATGATACATAAAAATGGCAGGAAAATTACAGTGCAAAACTCCCACAAACGTCTGGGCTGGTGGGGTTGCAAATGGATTGTTTTCTGAAAGCAAGTAATGTGGAAATGAGTGCTATACTTCTACCTGATTCTGTTAGGTTTCCAGAAGTGTCTGTTGTGTGAAAAATCACATACAACAAGGAAGCATCAAGAAAACATAATAAGGCACATTCTGCACTAGCTACAGTCTCTAGACCATCTTCAAGGGAAGCCCGGCAGACACTGTGTTGCAGTAGCCCATGCTGGAGGTCACCAGAGCATGGACAACTGAGGCCAGGTTGTCCCGGTCCAGGAACAGCCCAATTTGGTGAATCTGCCTAAGCCAGGCATAAGCACTTCAAGTCACAAGCCATTTGAGTGGCAAGCTGGAATCTAGGAATACTCTCAGACTATGTAACTTCTCCTTCAGAGGGAGTGGAACCCCTCTCAGAGCATGTCATACACTTAATTCCCAGACATGGGAACCGCTTCCCCACTAGATGAACCTCAGAGTTACCTTCCAAACCCATGATTCGATAATCAGGATTCAGCCTCAGTTTATCAGCCCCCATCCAATCCAGCGCTTTCACAGCCTCTTCTGCTGATTCCAGTGGAATGGCAAGATAAAGCTTTGTGTCCTCAGCATACTGATGACACAGTTTTCCATATCCCCAGATGATAGCTCCCACTGGTTTCACAGAGTTGCTGAATAGTATAGGAGACAGAACAGACCCATTTCTAACAAGGGTGGGGAGAAGAATCAAGGACAAGTGCAAACACTATTTCTTTCATGGGGGGTTTAACCAGATTTGCAGCTACATAGAGTGTTTGTTGGTGGGAGTTTGAGTGGGTTGCTTTTCTTAATAGGCTGTGACCTGGAATCCGTTTCCAGTTAAGTGTTAATGAGTAAAGGTTTCGCAAGCAATTAAATTAGCGTAAAGCACCATCCCTGAGAGGTACAAGGGTTTGTGTGAGTTTACAATAATAATAATTTTAAAAAACCATACCCATGATCACAGGCCCTGATGCTAAAACCCTCCCCATCCTGGTTTCTCCCCAGATTTTGGACTCCCAAATTACCTTGGTTTGGAAGTGGAGCCAGCGTCCTAGGGTTTCTCAATTGTTCTTTCTATGGCGCATGGAGCATCATACTGTTTCTTTATGTCTTGATCAAGGGGCTGGAGTAACTCTCCTATGAAGCAAGATTATGGTGTTTGGGGCTTGTTACTTTATGATGTAAATATGAAGGGATGTGCAGAGATGCACATAATGTTGCATGATGTGAAGAAAGTGGGCAGAAAGAGGTTTTTATCACAAAGCCAGATGGTGGGAGACAAAAGGAAAAGCATCTTCACATTGTGCATAGCTGAACAATGGAATTCGCTAGAACAAGATTTAGTTGCATCCAATGCTACTCTGACTCAGAGTAAGTCCACTGAAGTTAATGAACACGACTGACTTGGACTCATTTATTCCAGTAGGACTACTATTCTGAGTAGGACTGAGTTGGGTACAAACTAAGGTCACCAACTTAGTTTAGACAAATTCACAGACAATAAGGCTATTATGGAAGGTATATGCATTATCTCTAGTATCAAAGGTAACATTTATTTGAATACCCGTCATTGAGTAACATTAGTGGGAGGGTTTTATTGTCCCCATCTTCTGCTTCTGGGCTTTTCAATGAACTTTTGTTCTAACCCCTCCCTTTACCCCCATATTATCCGTGGGCACCTACACATGGATGAAACACAGCAAAAACCCAATATTGTTGTGATTGCATGTGCAATTTTTTCCAGATTGTGCTTATCTGGGTTCCCCCCCCCCAATGCACGAGAGCCTTTTTACTTTACTGATGCACACATAGACCCATAGAATTGCAGAGCTGGAAGGGGACCCAAGCATTGTCTTGCCCAACCCCTTGCAATGCAGGAATCACAGCTAAATAATGCCTGACAAATAGCCACCCAATCTTGGTTTAAAAACGTCCAGTGAGAGAGTCCAACACCTTCCAGGGTAGTCCGTTCCGCTGTCAAACAACTCTTACATAATGTTGATATATGCATGATCTAGCCAGTGTGCTCCATTGGAGATGGTTGGACTTAGAATGCCATGTACATGTCTGATGGCAGAATCCAGGGGGCAATGTGGATTTGCTGTTTCAGGACCACGGATAGCTCCAGCTGAGCAACTTGATCCAGCAAAGTTTGGGAGCAAGCAGACTGAGGCCACATTCATACCATTTTAAACAGCCACAATGTCTCCCAAAGAATTATGGGACCTGTAGTTGTGAAGGGTGCTGAAAGTTGCTAGGAGACCCCCCCCCCCCACACACACTATTCCCTTTGCCAGAGTGGTTTCACAGTCAATCTCTGTTCACAGGGAACTCTTGAGATTTGTAGCTCTGGGAGCGGAATAGGAGCCTCTTAACTCTCAGCACCCTGAACAAATTCTGGACAGCTCCCAGAATTCTTTGTGGGAAGCCATGATTGTGTAAAAGTGGCATGACATCTATTTAAATGTATGCTGTGAATGTAAGCCTGAGCCTTTGTAACCCTCTGCCCTGGACTACCTCTCGCAAGCTCTACATCCTTATGGTTACCAGCAGATTCCTAAAGAGCAAATGCTCTTGACTGAAGACAGACCCCCTCCATTCCATAGCCTGCCAGCTGGTGTGCTGCTGGACCAATGGTGTCTTGAGCAAGGCATTTGGATCCTCACTCTTAGGGGAAGGTGCTCATGAGCATCTGAGCTCTGCATGTACCAGTACAAGAGGTTCTTCTGGAGCTCATTTCCATTAGCCTTAGCCTCAGTGGTCTTCTGGTCTCTAACATGGCACTCAGAGCCCTGCACCTGATCTGGCTCCTTGGGATCGTGAGAAAATGCATTAATTCATAATGCACTATTATCCATGCTGGCTGGGCTGATGGAGGCCAACAACATCTGGAGAACTACTGGCCCTCCATCCTTGGTACAGAGGAACACAATAGTCATTTATTCTTTCTTCAGCTTACTTGGACATAAATACTGCTGAAACCATCAATTCAGGGGTCACCTCCCAATAATATCTGTGCATGACCTAGGTGTGAAGCATTCTGCAGAAGTAGGGTGCTTTGAAACTCATGTAGGTTCTTCCAATGTAGCTCAGTGCTGATGACGTTTGTGGGATTGTGGAGAGAGATTGAGAAAGAGAGGGAGAACACCTGATGATTCAGAAACGTTAGCATCCTTCTGGGGGCTGCTCAATGATTTATAGTCCCTTTTATACACTGTTTTCATTAACTGGCAGGCCCATTTGGTACGTCTTTAAAAGCCCTGAAGTTGTAAGGGGTGGGGGTGGGAATGCTTAACACTCTCAGCCAATCCAAACACCACGTTGCATGGTCAAAGGCGTAAAACACATTATTATATTTCACGATTCAACGTTATTAGGTATTGACCGAGTGATGCTTACATTTGTTCCTCAATGCCAAAAGCACGGGGAGTTTTGAACGAAGGCTTCCAGGTGCCCTCTAAGAAATGGGTCAAGAGAATCCATAAATTCCCAGAACTGGCATGGTCATGCTGGAGAATCATAGAACAGCTGGCTTGAAAGCATCAGCAGATGATGAAGGTTCTCCTAGGGTGGTCACTTAGGCATCACAAGAAAATGAGAAATACATCACACATCAAAAATAAAAAGTAAAAAAGAGGTTGCTAATCTCACAAGCAGGATCTGAGCAGTCTCCTCTCCTGTGGCTTCCAGCATCTGGTATCCAGAGTAGTCATCTTTGTTGTTGTTGTTTAGTCGTGTCCGACTCTTCGTGACCCCATGGACCAGAGCACGCCAGGCACTCCTGTCTTCCACTGCTTCCCGCAGTTCGGTCAGACTCATGTTTGTAGCTTCGAGAACACTGTCCAACCATCTCGTCCTCTGTCGTCCCCTTCTCCTTGTGCCCTCCATCTTTCCCAACATCAGGGTTTTTTCCAGGGAGTCTTCTCTTCTCATGAGGTGGCCAAAGTATTGGAGCCTCAGCTTCACGATCTGTCCTTCCAGTGAGCACTCAGGGCTGATTTCCTTAAGAATGGATACGTTTGATCTTCTTGCAGTCCATGGGACTCTCAGGAGTCTCCTCCAGCACCATAATTCAAAACTAGCTAGTAGCCAATGAAAGCCTTCTCCTCCATTAATTTGTCTAATGCTCTTTTGAAGTCATCCAAGTTGGTGGCCATCACTGCCTCCTGTGGGAGCGAATCCCAGACTTTTACTATGTCCTTTCTTTTCTCTGCCCTGAATCTTCCATCAATCAGGTTCATTGGATGTCCATGAATTTGGTGTTATGAGACAGGGAGAAAAACCTCCCTCTGTCCACTTTCTTCTCTGCCTGCTTAATTTCATAAACTTCCATCATATCACCTCTTGCTTTCCTTTTCTCTAAACTGAAAAGACCCATCCAGACGTCGCAACCTTTCTTCATAAGGGAGTCACACTACCCTCTGGATAATTATGGTTGCCTTTAGTTGAGCCTTTTCCAACTCTACAATATCCTCTTGGAGGTGAGTCAACCAGAACAGTATTCCAAATGCAGTTGCACCATAGATTTGAATAGGGGGGGGGGGAATGGAATGAAAAATGAAAGCAGGTGCTGCTTGTCGGGACATAGAAAGGGATTAGAATAAAAAGAAGCAAATAAATCACATGAAAACAAGTGAACTGAGGAAGAGGGAAAGTGAAATGACCCTGTACTGAGCTTTTCGGGGAAATTGCAAATGAAGAATCCAAGGAAAACCAGAGGAAAAGGAGGAGGCATACCAGTGAAATGAAAATAATTTGATTAAATATTGATTTTGAATTATTAGGAAACAGAAGGTGTTTGAGAAAGATGCCAACCATTGCCCATTCACTTCAATGCCCCCTGCTTGCAGAAGAACGACCACTTTGAAAACAAATGTTTTGCTTCAACACCAGTGTGATCGGAAAGTCCTGGGGAAATAATTCCCAGTGATGGAAATCTAGGCTTGACAATCAAAATGGAAGTCCCCACCAGATGCTCTCCTCCACTTGAGCTCAGGTCATTTCCCTAGTTAAAGTAAAGGGACTCCTGACCATTAGGTCCAGTCGCGGACGACTCTGGGGTTGCAGCGCTCATCTCGCTTTACTGGCCGAGGGAGCCGGCGTTTGTCCACAGACAGTTTTTCCAGGTCATGTGGCCAGCATGACTAAGCCGCTTCTGGCAAAAGAGCAGCGCACAGAAGCACCATTTACCTTCCCGCTGGAGCGGTACCTATTTATCTACTTGCACTTTGACGTGCTTTCGAACTGCTAGGTTGGCAGGAGCAGGGACCGAGCAACGGGAGCTCACCCTGTCGCAGGAATTTGAACCGTCGACTTTCTGATCCACAAGCCCAAGAGGCTGAGTGGTTTAGACCACAGTGCCACCTGCGTCCCACCTTCCCTAGTTAGCTTGGTTTAATTATTTATTTTAATGCAGCAGTCACTATTTCTTAAGTGGCAAACGATAGCATTTGGGGGCACATGCCCCTGGATTTTAGGAAGTCCCTGATCTAGCCTGAGATGTTTTGTTAATGGCATAATCCAACTCCAGCATGTGAAAACCTCACTGGGATCACCCACAGCTGAATTCAGGCACACAGCACCAATGCGCACCCTTGCCATTTACACATTACCCAAAATTAGGAAATGCATCAGCCGGAATGTGCATAACAACAACAACAACAACAACAACAACAACAACAACAACAACAACAACAACAACATAATAGGGTTTGTATAAATTTTGCATGTCCATATTTTATATGTATAGATGCAAATTTAACAATGACTATGATTTAAACAGAAGTACCTCTCTCCACACTAAGAAAGACTGTGACCAAGCGTCTCAGTTTCCTGTCCAGTTGCTGCTAATTGTTGATGGGCAACTTAAGGCCCTTCCTGATCTCCCTTCCTATGGATCTTTACCTTTAAACAAGACATAGGGAGGACAGCCCTTCAGACAGAGGATTTTCCTCTGCAAAGTAAATCCAGCAGTGGGGGTGAATTCTACTCATTTTGCACTTGAAGCCAAATTTATCAAATTCACAGTTTCTGAAACAGCGTGAGAACCAAAACATTGCTGTCCTTCGAGAGTTGGACTTACCTGAATTTTGCAGTGCAATTCTCCCACCAAACAATGCTTACAAAAATCCATATCTTAGGGTTCGGAAGTGTGCATAAAAATTATCATATCTGTGAAAATAATGTACCCAAAAAAATGCATTATTGTATGGGAAATGGACATCCAATGAAATTTGATTATTTACTTGTTGAATGGTTGATTACAAAGAATTCAAGGTGCAGTACATACCGTACATTTCCGTGTATAACATGCCCCCTTTTTTTGGGGGGGACTCAAAATTGAGAAAATGGGGGGTGGGGAGCTTTTCGGGGAGAGGATTGTACAGAGTTGTTGAGCTTTCTTTAGGGGGAAATGCCAAAAAATTGCTCACCCGCCAGACCGACAAACCCGCTCACACACGTCAACAAAGCAACCTATCCTCTGTTCCATTGCCGAAAAAAGCAGGAAATTGCCCGCCCAGTTGCCAAAGCAACAGCCAATCAACAACAGCTCTTGCAGCAGCCACCAATAACAACGTCCAACTCAAGGCAGCAACCAATCCCACGGCCCCAAAATGCACTACCCATGTATAAGACGGCCCCTAATTTTGAACATGCTTTTTGAATAAAAAAAAATAGTCTTATACATGGAAAAGTACGGTAATTCTCCCCGTTTTATCCTCACAACAACCCTGTGAGGTTGGTTAAGGGTGAGAGTTTCAGTGACTGCCACAAGGCCATCCAGTAAGTTTCACAGATTTGAACCCTGGTATCCTCATGTCCTTGTCCGACACTATAACCACTACCAAAGGTGCATTGTTAAACTGGGTGCCTCGCTCCCACAGGAGCTAGTGACGGCCATGTTGGAAAAACGCCCGGGAAGGCAGCCACCTTCCCAAGACACCGAGGTCACCCTCTGGCTGTAAATCTTCCTCAGTCCAGAAAGACCCCTCCCTCCTGAGAGGAGCACACTCGTCTTCTGGCATCCCATTGCAAAAGAAAGAGACAATCAGTAGCTCTAAACTACTTTATTCAACAGTCTATATAGAGAGACTCCATCAGCATGTCTGCTCTCTCTGAGCAGCAGTACAGAAGAACACACTTCACACAGAAGTGAAAGGAACTTTTCACAGTACTGAGACTGTGCTGAGACTTCCTGTCTCACGCTCTCAGGCACTCACGTGACATAAACAACCATTGTGCTGCTCGCTGAGCAGCTGGTGAGATAAAAATCCTAACATCACTCCCCCATTTTTAGGTAACCTTAGCTGCAAAAGCAAGTGCAGCATCAAGAGACATAAACAAACAGTTGTTATACACATAGTAAACCCCTGTTGTACCAGTTCCACCTTTGGAACTGCCTGCAACTGGATTGACCAGTTCAAACGTCTGGTTACCTGTCTTCCATGGGACTAGAGCTTCTGCTCTATCTTGGTCTGAGGAAACAGTGTTGACTCTTGCAACCTTCCATCTGGATGACTTTCCAAGATGATTAGACGATTCGTGGAGGATAAGGCTAGCAGTGGCTATAAGCCACAGTGTCTGTGTTCCACCACCACTGGCAGAGGCAAGGTGCTTCTGAATAATAGGTGTTGGAAACTGTAGGAGGGAAAAGTGTAACTGCCCTTAAGTCTTAAGGTTTCCTATGGGCATTTCATTGGCTACTGTGAGAACAGAATGCTGTGTTAGCTGGAGCTAGCGGGATTTTTTTCTTATGTACTTCCATATTTAATAAACAATGCTCTTTATGAATTTTGTATAATCATTTTTGAAAATAGATGTCTTTAAAAAAAAGTGATATGATATAAAGGGTGGTGGAGAGCTGCCTTTTCAGATACTAAAATATAAACATGCCACTTGTGCAAGCTCCTTGTCTGAGCCTGAGCAGCTCTTTGGATCCCGGCCATTTTTTAAAGCGGTTCGTAAGCCTATAAAATGAATTCATTTACAGTGTTTTGCGCGAAAGCTTTGCATCGATGATTACCTACCGTGTACTGTGCCTTTAAGATCCTAATGGGCCCACTAAAAAGCAGGGGAGGGGAGGGGGAGAAATATCACAGCCATGACAATCCACTTGCAACTAGCAAGCTAGCAGGTTCTCATCTGACACCAGTAGGGAATCGAAGATATTTTATTATTTGAAAACACCATATAGGGGAAAAGCTCGCTTTGAATCTGTCATTACTCCTCGAACCACGCCTCCCCTGGGAGTTAATTATTTTCTTAAAATGCAACTTGTTCTGTTGGTTTAAAACATTCCAATGGTGTTCTCACTCTTTAAATCTTCTGTAAAGCTCTGGGTTTAAATCACTTGCAGATAAGAGTAATTCTATTAGAAATTTGTGGGGGGGGGGGAGAGAAATATACCCATTTTTAAAAAGAGGGCAGAGGGGGAGAGGACAGAGCAATGAAGAAGAAAAGGGGGGCATTGAAGGACATGGCTAGAGGGGTGTCAGGTGACCTCTTCCTTTTGGGCCTGGGCATACACTTGTGAATGGGAGATAATGCAATGGAAATATCTGAATGCAACATTCAGTAGCCTGCAGTGAACTATCTCACTGGTGAAGGGAGGTTGTTGTTTTTTTGAGGGTACACCTCAAGCCTTTCACATTGACTGTCAGAGCTCTGCCCAGGCCACACCCCTCACTGGCCCCATTTCATACCCCAAATGTTTTTGCCTTGTTGGTTTGTGTCCTTGTACTCTGGCTGCTTTCACACCATCCACTTAAACCAGGGGTGTCCAACTTCCAAGAGACAGCGATCTACTCCCACTATAAATAAACTGGCAGTGATCTACCCATTGGATTGACCAGAGTTGTTGAGCTGTTTGGGGGAGGATGAGCCAAAGTTTTGGGGGGAGGGTGACCAGGGGCAACCGGGGACACCCTGCAATTGACCGGTAGATCGTGATCAACCTGTTGGACACCCCTGATTTGAACCACGGGGCATCCCTCAAAGAACCTGAGAATTGTAGTTTACCCCTCACAGAGCTACACTTTCCATCACTCTTTACAAACTACAGTTCCCAGGATTCTTTGGGGGGGAGTCATGCACTTTATCGTAGGTGCCATCTTGAATAAATTATTGGGGAGGGCGGGCTCAGGCAAGCCCTGCCCTGCATGATCGATCACATGATGGGGTGCACCCACGCCATTTGAATGGCAATACCCATCAACTTTGGAGGAGGCTAGCTCCCTCACATATTTTATTTGGGGGGGGGGGCAAAAGGACCTCGGACCCTGGGAGTTGGCTCCTATACCATTTATGCATGCAGCTTCTGATAATGGTTGTCTGGACAGAGGAAAGAAAAGTGTATGCATGGAAACCAGCCTACTATACAAATGTAAAATATGCATTCATTTTTTTCTCCACTTTTGCCTCTGGCTCTGTCCCACCGTTGATGTTGGATCATCAGAGAGTTGCTGAGAAGGGAATGTGGTCCTCAGGAACGGGGAGGGGGCAAGGTTCCCCAGTGCTGGATAATATATTTCTATTGGCACAGCAGATGACTGATAGAAGACAACGCTCTTCCCAGCATTTTCAGTGTTGCCAATAGGACAAGACTTTGGGGCAGAAGTCTGGGGCCCAGCTCAGGATAATGATCAGGGTGGCCCTCAAATGCAGCAGAGCTGGCTTGCCACATTTTGTAAAGGAATAGACCAGGGGCCAGAGCTTACCTTTGACAGATGGGTGAGGCTGCCGACTTGTCAGTCAACAGTCATTACGACATCAGGTGATGACTTCAAAGGAGATCATCCTTAGGGGCGATCAGCTGATGGACACTGAAAGTGAGCCCCTTTTAAGCCCCTGTGCAGTACGGACTTGAATTGTGCCTATCAATTGGGACTGCAGAGGGGAAACGTGTGTTTGTGGTTATGGATTGATTGCAAACCATGCCTACAATCAGACTTAAAAGGGGCTTGCTCCAGCCACCCATCTGCTGTCCAGAGCTGAGACTGAGTTCTGCTGAAGAAGCATCCTCAATGCCAATGCCAAACCAGTACTGACAGTGCACCTTGATCAGGGTTTGCACCCAGTGCCAATCAGCTGATGGTGCTGAGAGCATGTCCCAGTGGCTGCTCTAAGGTGCTTCTGATGGGGAGTGCCTTAGTCCTGCTGATCTCAGCCATATCTTTACCTGTCCCACATCACATATGACTTCAGGTGAAAAGCAGGTATATTTGGAGGCCTAACTGGGACCTCTGTTGGACCTAACTCAGTCAGGAGGCCAGAGGTTCCTCACCACTGGAATAGAAATTGCTATTTAAAGAGCACCTCCCTTCTGTCAAACCATTAAGCTCTGATGGTTGTATCCTATGTTGATCCTACTCTAAGTACCCCACTGGAGTTAATGGAGATGATTAACTTAGGCCCATTCATTTCAGTGGGCCTAATCTGAATATAATATATTGGATACAGCTTGATATCCAATAGCCTTGTTTTTGTCCCCTAGTAAGTTTTATTAGGGACGCGGATGGCACTGTGGTCTAAACCACTGAGCCTCTTGGACTTGCCTATCAGAAGGTCAGCGGTTCAAATCCCTGTGATGGGATGAGCTCCCGTTGCTCGGTCCCTGCTCCTGCCAACCTAGCAGTTCGAAAGCACGTCAAAGTGCAAGTAGATAAATAGGGACCGCTGTGGCAGGAAGGTAAACGGCGTTTCTGTGTGCTGCTCTTGTTTCGCCAGAAGCAGCTTAGTCATGCTGGCCACATGACCTGGCAAAACTGTCTCTGGACAAAACGCCAGCTCCCTTGTCCTGTAAAGTGAGATGAGCGCTGCAACCACAGAGTCGTCTGCGACTGGACTTAACTGTCAGGGGTCCTTTACCTTTAAGATTTATTAGTGCAAATATGGCTTTGAGTGCATGAAGGAAGGTACTCTACACATGCCCAGAGGCATCTGCTTCACATGCCCCTGGCATCTGAAAGAGGTTCCTGGTGTTGAGCCACAGGGGCTGCAATTCTGTATATGCTTACTAGAGAGTAATATCCATTGAACACACTAACTTACTCCTAAGTAAATGTGCAGAAGATTGCACTGCTAGCTTCCCTCTCTCACATCAGATGTGCTGGAAGGTGAATGGGACGGACAACTCTCAATTTCCCAAAAGCATTTTGCTGCATTTCAAAGCATGCAATTCACCGGATGTGACTGCTCTCTGCTGTTCATGTGCTCTGCCAATAGGAGGCCCTGTTTCTACAGCTTCAGCTCAGCAAAAGAGCTGAGCATTTTAAAAACCGGCTTGGCAATATATTGATTTGCAATTCATCTTCCATGTGCTGCTTTTATTTTATTTTTTAAGCAAGGACCTTGGGATAAGACCCTCTCCTTTCTCTGTGCCAGGAGTGATACTGATGGAATGCTTAATAATATTGTCTAATTCTGGTGAAATATAGGGGGGATAGATATGTGATATATATAATATCTCAACACACACACACACAAAATACTAGCCCATTAAGACAAACAAAGCTCTGCTTTCCCCCAACCTCAATCTGCCCTCAGCCAACCCCCACCTGTCTGTCCTCCTTCTTGTAGTCTTACCAACACTCCACTGGGTGAATCATCTCTTTTTAATTCTTGCTCATTCAACAGGGTCTCTCCTACTCTCACTGCTCTTTTGACCACATTCTGTTCCATTCTGATTAGCCACAGGTCCCCCACACCTTCACAGCAATGGATGGCATTTCACTGCACCCTTCAATGCCTTAGTGGCTGTTTTAGCTCTCCTGTTGGAGGCCGTGTGCCTCAGAATGTCAGATGCTGGGAATCACAAGTGTGGAGGGTGCTGTTATTGTTGGGCTTCCCACAGGTTGGCCACTGTGAGAACAGGATGCTGGGCTAGATGGCCACTGGAGGCAGTACGTTTCGGGATATGCTTTAGAGTAGGGTTTCCCAAACTTGGGTCTCCAGCTGTTTTTGGACTACAAATCCTATCAACCACTGGTTTTGCTAGCTAAGAGTGATGGGAGCTGTAGTCCAAAAATGGTGGAGACCCAAGTTTAGAAAAACATGTTTTAGAAAATTCACAAGTGGAGACAAAGTAGCTGTTGCACTCAAGCATGTTGGGCTTCCAAAGGCTGATCACTGTGAGGACAGGATCTGGGCTAGATGGGCCACTGGCCTGATCCTGCAGGGCTTTCCCTACATCCTTATGCCCAAGTCCTCACTTTCTGCTGGACTCTATGCCCAATACATTTGCTTATTTGGGGGTTTTCCACCTTCCATCTGCTTTAGCTCTGAACCAAGAAAGCCCTTGAGTATGAGAAGGTGAAATAAAGTGGCATTCTTTGCTGCCTTCCTATGCTGAGCTGGAACGCTTCAAACATCCCTATTTACACGAGGTGATCTAATAGCCATTGCACTTGGGCCATATTTACTTTGCAAGCCCAAAGGCTGCATTTATTTTTGAAGCTACCTTTCCACCCAAGCCCACTTGAGTACCAGCATTTGACTGGGACAAGACCAATCTCATTTTTTATTTATTTGTTTATTTAACTTTTTGGACTGCGTTTCAGGGAGAGTTCCAAAAAAATAAAGTCATGCTGCCTGTTTTTGTAAAGCATATTTTTATGTTATGCCTCCACTTTTGCCTGGTTTTTGGCAGTGGAAATCAGACTCAAGGGAGGGGGGAGAACCCATATTAATCAACATGCGAAGACTGTACTAATGTTTGCGTTTTCAAAATGGTCATTAGGAAAATATTCAACCACTTTCTGGGCAGAATTGGTGTACTCAGAAGTGCAATCCTTTAGTTACATACACAGAAACTGCAGGTAAAGCCCCAGGATGCCCATTCAGAGGCAGAAAATCTGGAGATGGGCTTTGCATGTTGAAGAGCCAAGGTTCAGCTTCTAGCATCTCCTGCCTCAAGCCCCTGGAGGTGACATGATAGACATTGGTAAAATTATGTGCAGCTTGGAGACAATAGATAGAGAAAACATTTTCTCCCTCTCGTAATACTAGAACTCACAGATGTCCAATGAAGCTGAATGTTGGAAGACTCAGGACAATGAAATAAAATAATAATAATAATAATAATAATAATAATAATAATAATAATAATAATTTTTAATACCCATCCATATGGCTGGGTTTCCCCAGCCACTCTGGTCAGCTCCCAACAGAATATTAAAAACACAATAAAACATCAAACTTTAAAAACTTCCCTAAACAAGGTTGCCTTCAGATAGTTGTTTATTTCCTTGACATCTGATGGGAGGCCTTCCACAGGGCGGGTGCCACTACTGAGAAGGCCCTCTGCCTGGTTCTCTGTAACATCACTTCTTGCAGTGAAGGAACTGCCAGAAGGCCCTCAGAGTTGGACCTCAGTGTCCGGGCTGAATGAGGGGGGCGGAGACGCTCCTTCTGGTATACTGGGCCAAGGCCGTTTAGGGCTTTAAAGGTCAACACCAACACTTTGAATTGTGCTCAGAAACATACTGGGAGCCAATGTAGGTCTTTCAGGACTGGTGTTATATGGTCTTGGTGGCCACTTCCAGTCACCAGTCTAAGACATGGTTAAACTATGGAACTACAGGAGGCAGCGATGGCCACTAGCTTAGATGGCTTTAAAAGAGATTAGACAAATTCATGGAGGACAAGGTTACCCATGGCTACTACCAAAGTGTTCACCTGTCTCCTGCTTCCCTGCTTCACACAGGCATCTGGTTGGCTGCCATGAGAACTGGGTGTTCAGCTAAAGATAGACCTTTGGTTTGATCAAACTGGTATTTTCTTACATCCCTCTCCTGAAATCTGGTGGAATGGAAGGTGTTCCACGAAGTTTCCAAATAGCTCAGAAGCTTGGTTGTCCCTTCAGTGACAGGGAGGCATTTTGTAATTCTGATCAACTAATTCTAGCTTTGTCCCCACCCTCCTCCATGCTGAGTTCTACAAGTACAGCACAGAGGCTATGGAGGACAGAGCTGACAGCCAGGCTCACCCTCTAGGTCTGGTTATAAAGAAGAAGGCAGGCAGGAAGATGGGGTTGAGGTTGGTTGAGAGCAGATGGATGCTGGTGGAGCACTGCTCTACCGGCCCTAATGGAACAGCATCCACTGGGTGATGATCTCCATGTATTTGGTGGTCTTGGCACTACTGGGTCTGTGGTTGAGTTCTCCTGACGGTAATCTGTCGCCATGTGTTATTCAATTCCATCCCATTTTATCAGAAAAGTCACAAACCCTCTGCCAGTTCGTGCCGTATGTGTGCATGCATTTAATTAATTTACCTATTTATTTTGGCATTTCCACCCCACCTTCATAAGCAAAATCATGCTCAAGGAGTTCACAGGGAAGAGTTAAACCTGGTTCCTTCTGGTTTTAAGCTCAGTTTTGTAGCCATGACAATAAATCCCCTCTCAAAATAGCCGTAATACACATCAGGATTAGAACCCACCATATCTGGATTGCACAACAGGTTTCTCAACCACCGTGCTACTATTGCAGTGAGGGAGGTTGCTGTTGAGCAATTGTATTTTGAAAGTGTCTGTGGATGAAGTGGTGCAGATATTAGATGGAAGGGGGGAAATCTCTCAGTATGCTGCCACTGCAACAGAAAATGCAAGAAAGGGGTGCATCTGTATACCATTTTTCAGCTTTGCCATCACCGGGTTTCTGATGCTGATTCCATCCATATGTCAGCGGCTTGTTTTGTCATAGCTGTGCAAGGCTTCCCGTCCAGTTCTTACTGTAATTAAGTTTGGTACCCGTTAAATCCTGATGGATGCCCCAGCGTGCCTCTCGTCAAAGGCCAAGAGAGCGTGCAGGCTGCGTTTCCCAAACACATGGTCCCGGTTAACAGTTTTTCATTGACTATGAATCTATTAAAAAAAAAAATACATATGGGACCAAGGTATATGGCTTAATCCTGTCTCCGCGCCTCCTTCTTCAGTCTAATTGGGGTGCAAAACATTTTAATAGACACCGTGGAGTCTGTTTAACTACACCCTGTCAGAACAATGCCCTATTCACATCCCAAACAGAACACTAGTGATCGGGCTAATATCTTGAAACTCAAAAACAAGTTTTAATTGGAACAGATGCTGCAAAGACCAGCGCACGAGTGATCAAAACCAGGACTGGCCCATTGATTCATTTTTAATAGCAGCTTTCGTTTTTTATTAGAGGGGGGATGCAGAATTCGGTAACATGATGCAAACAGTCAGGAACAATACTCTGAGAAAAAGCACCTGATTTAAAACCAGGTTCTCTGTCAAATACTGTTTCGGGCAGGATTATAATGTTTCCCATTGTCCTTGCCCCACCATGCAGCTTGTTATGTTTCGTTGATGTTTATGCCCTGTATTCTCCAGGTAACTTTTACTTTGCGTTTTTGATGAGCTCTGAGTTGCCTTGATATCCTGTTTGCTTGTCTGTTCTGGAGCCGAGGTCAGACATCTTCTTGATACAACCCAGCTTCTGCATAGCTGTCAACTTTTCCCTTTTCTTGCGAGGAATCCTATTTGGAATAAGGGAATTTCCCTTTTAAAAAAGGAAAACGTTGACAGCTATGAGCTTGTGGGGTTTGAAGACTCAGTTGGGATTGGGGGGGGGCGGCGGAGAAATTGTGTTTTGTTTGCATTTTGATGAGAAAGTACTCCATTAACACTGGCTACGCCAATACTCGAACCAAAACACTTTTATTTCTTAGAAATTCGCCCTTCTTCAAATT
Source organism: Podarcis bocagei (assembly GCF_964188305.1). Lineage (NCBI taxonomy): Eukaryota > Metazoa > Chordata > Lepidosauria > Squamata > Lacertidae > Podarcis > Podarcis bocagei. Next base: position 71,615,858 of record NC_138132.1, on the reverse strand, counting down.
TTGCAGAGAGCTACTCCAGCTACAAAAATGCACATATCGAGGGAAATAGCATACAAAATCACCCCACTGCTACTCCCAGAGACATGCAGACAGAAGCTGCAGATCTATTCAAGGTCCATTCCAGAATTTTTTATTCTGCCTTTGCCTCTCTATGTCTGCTTCCCTTGATCCCTAGTTTTTTTAAAAAAAAAAACACACAAAAACATTAGGCTTGCCTGGGCACATCTGGCACACCCCCTGCAAACACCTATGGGAAAGACCCCAAAAGTGGGGACTCTCACAGGATAGCAAAGGGATATTTGGGATCTAGCTCTTTCCAAGCCTTTAATGCAACACAGAAGAGTTGTTCGAGGCCAAACCAAACATGGTCATTTTGACAAGGTACAGTTCCCCATATATCAGCTATGTAAACAGAAGTGACGTTAATGTTAGGCTTCCAGCCACTCACACTTACTTACGGCCAGGCAATGTCATGGGTAGTTGAAGCCTTGGCAATGCATTCAATGATTTGGTTATTCGACAGTGTCCTCGTTCGATTTTTCTTCTTGTAAGTGACAAGTGTAAGCATGTAACACTATGCCGGTTCTGTTGGAATTTTATCAACGTTATCTTACAATAAAATTAAAAAAATATGACAGGGGGGATTAGACAAATTTATGGAGGATACGGCTATCAATGGCTACAAGCCATGATGGCTCTGCTTTGCCTCTATGGTCAGAGGCAATAATGCTTCTGAAAGCCAGTTGATGGGAAATGGAGGAGAGGGAAGGGCTTTTTCTTCTTTTGTCCTGCTTGTGGGTTTCTCATAGGCATCTGGTCGGCTGCTGTGAGAACAGGAGCTGGACCATTGGCCTGATCCAGCAGGCTCTTTTCTGCATTGGATTTCTATTTTATTTGCAATTATTTATATTTTAAAAAATGGCCTGCTAAATTCTTGCTCTGATCTTGCCCCTATTTTGTGGCATTTTGGTTCATTCTAAATAAAGGCTGGCTCTTTTGCCTAGTGCACCATCCAAAATAAATCTCCAGGTTGTTTTTTCCAGTATAAAGACTCTGTACTTCTGTTCTCTGCCTAACCGAGAATCTGTAATATTCATTTGTAATATTGATTATTGTTTCTTGAGAAAATGTCCCTAGAGTGAAGCTATGTGATGATCACATAGCATCATTTTGATGGGGCTAGCTGTGGGGAAGGGGGGGTGCTGCCTCACCTCCCCCATTGGCTGTAGCCACACTGTGCAGTATACACACTAAACTGGGGTAAAATCCCATTGAACCTAGTGGGGTTGCATCTGAGGGGTTTGCACTGCAATCCAATTCCTGAATTTTTACCCTTTGGGGTGATATGAATCCTCCCCCCCCCCCCACATTTTTTCATTGCAGTTTGAGGTAGGCAACCCAGCTGAAGATTGTCACCCCAATAGATGCTTCTACTCTTCCCTTTGATGTGGTTAAATAATGGGTTTTCCATTCTGCCATTTCTATGCTTTCCTTGTCAAATTATTTCATTCTAGCTTTTTGTGTAAGCTAGATGCCGTGTCCTCTGATTACAAGATAGGGTAACCCAACACCTGCGGGACAGCAAATTAAGTTATCTGATAATCACAAGCAACACAACAGCTGACTTTTCTTTTAACATTCCCTTTATGTGATCAAGAGAACACTTCCATAGCATAGCAGTTAAGGCTCTTGCAGGGGTGAGATGGGAGAATGCAGCTAATCTATCTCAAAATATTTTAATTATGGAGTTTGCTGCACCGCATATGGGATGCATTGAAAAATGCATTGGCAGGGAAATCTATTTAAATGCAAGTATTACTGTACACTATAACATGGCATTATTCTGTTTGACTCTAATAGTCTGAAGTGATAGTGGCAATTTGTGGTTCCCTCATTCTGCTGAAACTCATCCTTGATGAAGACTCAGCTATGATTGATACCTTTATAATGTTCTGCAGAGATTCTAGGCCAGGGGTCAGCAAACTTTTTCAGCTGGGGGCCAGTCCACTGTCCCTCAGACCTTGGGGGGGCAGATTATATTTTGGGGAAAAATAATAATAATAGTAATAATAATAATAATAATAATAATAATAATAATAATAATATCTTTATTGTCATTGCCCCCTTCGGGGACAACGAAATTACTTGACTGCTCCATAAAAACGCTAATTAAACAATACAGTATAATACAGCAAGGGAGATTAGATGACTTTCAAAGTCATCTTTGAATTCCTATGCCCCACAAATAACCCAGAGATGCATTTTAAATAAAAGCACACATTCTACTCATGTAAAAACAGGCTGATTCCCGGACAATCCACAGGCCAGATTTAAAAGTTGATTGGGCGGGATCCGGCCCCCGGGCCTTAGTATGCCTACCCATGTTCTAGGCCAAGCCCATATAGCAAAGTTGGGCAACCTTTTTCAGTCTGAAGATTGCAGCCAGTGGCACGGCAAGGTCAGATGGTACCCAGTGCAGAAAATTTCTTGTCACCCCCCCCACACACATACATTGAAATCTAGTTGGACTCCCAACAGAAGGATTGACCAAAGTTGTTGAGCTTTTTTTACGGGAGCCTTCTTGGCCAACCCTGCACTCAAAAGCATTGTTGAGCTTGCTTTTGGGGGGGGGGGGTTGCAGGGTTTGGGTCCTGAATTGAGAGATCTTCTGCTTCTCTCCTACCCTCCACCCTCCACGTATTCGCTCGCCTGCCTCCTTCCCGTCCTCTCCCTGCCTACCTCCTCCAGCAGCCTGGGAGCACAGGGCTGCCAAGACAAAGCAGCAAAAAGTGTCGCAACTACCCCCCTCACCCTGACGGCTCGGGGTAGGTGGGATTCATGGGCAGGCGGTACACCAAATGTCACCCCCTCGGTGATGACACCTGGGGTGGTCCGCCCCCACCTTGCTCCACCCCTGATTGCATCCTCTTGTGAACAACACTTGCCAGGAGCAAAAATGGGCAAGGCAAAACATGTGGCTCTTACCTTTATACAGTACAGGTAGGTGGCAAAATGTGAATCAGCATTTAAAATAACATGAGCGTGGCCAGAAAGAGTTTGGACCTCAATTTGGCACCTTAGAAAAGATAAAGATTGGGTGCAAAGCACTTCAGAAGTGCTCTTATTTGACTTTGTGTCCAAACCCTCATCCTGATTCCGTACAAAATTTGTACTTCCCCTATGGGGGTATTTTAAATATGGCTTTAACTTTCTTTCTTTTTTATTGACAGAATTGGATGAAATTGATGGGCACATTAGCATCTCTTCAGTGGAGAAATTACAGACAAATTAGAAGCAGTGATCTTTTTTGTACTAAATGCATATATATGTATGTGTGTGTGTGTGTGAGAGAGAGAGAGAGAGAGAGAGAGAGATTTTAAATGGCAGCTAGACCTAACGGCTGCATACGAAGAAAGTTTAATGGAGGTTTTTGGTGCATGGAGGTTTGCCAAGGAGGTAGTGCCCTGCTCAAGATTGCCTGCATTGCTCCTTCTTCCCTTTATGGTACCAGGTATGCCTTCCTGCAAGCAGCTGTGAATTTGGGGTTCACTGCAGACTTCAATGCACTTACGGGAAGCCCCAGGAGGGGCCCCAGAAATGGTTGTTTGCAGAGAAATATCTCCAAATAACTTGGACATTAAAGAGCAAATATTGCTATTATTGTCATTATGGTCATTTCCTATTGCCTTTCCAAAGCACTTAAAAGTATTTGAATAACAATGTCTCCATCCCTGTGGCAGATGCAGTGAGGAAGGGAAGGCTGGCGGTTTTGGGAGGAGGAAGAAACCGTATCAAAAGAGCCGCTGGGGGTGCAAAAATCACTTGGCAACCTCATTAGAGGGGGAACAAAATATAACATTACATTTCGAAATGGGAATCTCCATGTGGGCAAAGTCGGATGAAGGCCTCCGAACACAGAAGGCGCAGGAGCTTTTTCATTTATGCAAAGCGCCACCATTGCAGAGCGTGAGGCTTTCCCGGTTGTTTACCCAAATGAGCCCACCAATCTAGCAAAGTGTGTTTGCTTTCAGAGGCCAGTTTGGCCTCCCTGCATTTATACCACGCCTGGTATACTCTTTGTGCTGCCCCAGAGCTTGGTGGGTGATGTTGCCAGCCTTAATGGCCGCTCTGTAGCATTGTGCAATGGGGGCACCATCTATTTGCTTTGTTTGCTCAATCTCCTCCCCACCCTTTCCCGGCAGGTGTTTCAGCCCTTACTCTGGAATCACAATGACAGCTTTAATTACTAACATTTCTTGGCCAGCAATTCCACCTCTGTTGGCGCTTGGAGCAGCAGGGATCGTTGCAACTGAAAAAGCTTGAGTGGTTCGCCCTACTGAGAGACGACTGTCGTCAGATGATCTGCTGAGAACAGCCAATCCCTTCTGGTGTTTCAGTGCTCTGCCCGGAACAGTCACCTCACTTGGCCTAAGGATGACTTCAGAATCTGTAGCTGCGTCAAAGATCTGGATACTTGCCTCCTTTAAAAACAATAAAAGGGGGCAGGGAATGCCTCTCGAAATATCATTGACTCAGCACGAGGGTTTCCATTGCAGTGGCGGCTGGTTTCATTGATGTTGGGCCTGTGGCCGCCATTTTGAATCAAGATGGCAGGCTGAAAAACCACTTTGGCATGACTTTGCCCATTTTTTGGCACAGGTTTGGCTGCCTCTCAAGAAAGTGTCACCAAACTTAGCACAAATGTTCCAGTGAGGGAGTCTACGACAGTGTTGGTGTGATGGGTCCAAAACACAGAAATTACACTATCCATTTTTTTTAAAAAAGACACTTTTTTGTGTCTACAAATTCCCAGGCACTCCCCACTAGAAAATACTAAATAAAAATCATTTGGAACAGACCCAGGGTGTGTGTGTGTGTGTGTGTGTGTGTGTGTGTGAGAGAGAGAGAGAGAGAGAGAGAGAGAGAGAGAGAGAGCGCCACACAGAGGGACACTATGAATTTAATAATATAAAGCAGACTGCGGCTGAATAAAATTACTTGAGACAGTCTAAATAAAACAGACTTCACTGAACGAAAAGCAAGCGCTTCAGACCAGAGCTATTGCTAAGGGGGGATTTACTGACTCTAAGAAGGAGTAACTGAGCAACACTTCGATACCCAGGTTCAAAAATTCAAACAGCAATATTAAATCAAAAGATAGTAATTGGGAAGACAGAGTAGTGAACGGAATGGAATGGTACGCTGACTCAAGAACAAAACAGCAAGATTGATTTATTATTATTTTTAAGGGGATGAATGACAAAGAACTGTGTGGATTTGGAAGGAAAAGGGGAGTAAAGTGACTGGACGGGACTTGGAAAGTAAGCCACAGAAATGCCTCCTACTGTTTCACCAGAACTTTTAAAATGACATTATTGCTTCTCGGAGAACTTGCGAAAGAGCACATGAAATCAAGGCTATTTATTCACAGCAGCAGCAACAGCTCACACACACACACACACACACACACACACACCGCACCAAAGCACTGATATTAGAGATCCCTGGTAAAACCAGTCACATGGATTACAAATTGGACTTACCAATTACAATGGAGCTCTACCCATCCCTGCTCTCTCCCCCCCCATCCCAATCACCAGTGTTTGCTTTCCCAATTACCCCACCCTGACAGGCATTTACTTTTCAGCCTTTGAATTGCCAAGGGGCCACTAATAATAATAATAATAATAATAATAATAATAATAATAATAATAATAATAATTTCAATTTATACACCGCCCTATACCCAGAGATATCTCACAAAGCACTTTGGGTAGTCCCGCTTCAGTCCAGGGCACCTTGTAGGGATCTCACCCCTTCTCAGATGGGTCCACCATCCCTTCAAAGCACCTTGCTTCATCTTGAGATTTGGGGTGCATCTGAACCCATGGCACACCCCAGTAGCGAGTGTACGCTGGCCCCAGCTGATCCCCACCCAATTGTTCAGGTTTGGCTGCAGATCTCTGTTTATTAAATAAATAAAGTGGGGACCCTAGTTCACCCCATCTCCCATTTCCCTCCTTCTAATTTTGGGTTTTGGGTGCCACCTGCTGCCCTTGTGCCTTCAAGGAAGAAGTTCTCTCTATCTTCTTTCCCTTGATTTCTTCTACCACGCTTTAGTCCCAGACATCTTCTGTATTTCCTTTTGCTTGTTGCCTGCTTCCTCTTCAATCTCCCTGCTCAGTTCCCCTTTGCTCTTTGGGAGTGCCTGGGTATCTCAGAAAGGGGAATAGGCCAAGGAGACTGTCGGTGGCTTTCAAGTCGTGCTTCCAGATCCAAGAGTTCTAGGCTATTGTCTTGATTAACACTTCCCTAATTCATGCTTCACATATCCAGGCTCCTTGGATGCTGCTTAGAGATATCAAGTTCCTGTTTATATAACACAGCGTTATCCTGTATGCTCCAGGCGAGCCAAAAATCTGAGCAGGGAAGAATCCTGACGGTTTTGTCTTTCATTTGGCTGATGGGCTTTAAATATTTAGAAAAGCGAAAGTAAACATCTTCAAAAGGCTCCATGCACTCGCTCTTGATGTTCAAAACGGTTGAGATTTATAAACTCGGCGGCGGTGGGGTGGGAAAGGTCCCACTTTCTTGAGGACGTTGGGCTGATATGGCAGAATTTCCACCCAAGAATATGTGTCTGTGGATCCTCCTCTTGCCTGGCTTTGCTGGTGAAGCTCCCTGGAATGGTTTTTCTTTCATTAGTAAACTTTTCTTAACCTCTCCAGCTGTTAATGAGCTGCCTTGCAAAATAAGCGGAGGGTGCCAGCTTGGCAGAGACTGTGCAGCAATGTTTGCTTAGGATGGCTTAGGAGGACCAAGAAGCCTTGCCTAGGGCAGACTGTTGACCTGTTCACTGGCAGTAACCCAGCCACTGCATGTAAGTCATCCAAGACAAGGTGGCCAGATTAATCGTGAGGCGAAGTAGGCTGCAGAAGGCTCCCAATAACAGCTCTTCCACCATGTTTCTTGTTAAGCTATATTTTGAGCTTTCTGGAGATGTAAAACTACGTCGGGGTTTTGAGGGAAGCAAAAGGTCTCCATGTCTTCTGCATATCCCTAGGAACCCACCCATCAAAAATATTGATGTCAACTTGGAGAGGCTTCTGTAGATTGTTTGGGGAGTGAATATATATTTTAGTGGTGCTGGATTTTCTTATTGGGTCGTTCATCAGAGTCCTACTCCTGCCCCCCATTCCATGATTCATGAGGAAGCACTCTTGTGGCTCATCAGAATGTTCATTCATCTCACTCAGTACAGTGGTACCTCTGGTTAAGAACTTAATTCGTTCTGGTGGTCTGTTCTTAACCTGAAACTGTTCTTAACCTGAAGCACCACTTTAGCTAATGGGGCCTCCCGCTGCTGCTGCACCGCCACTGCACAATTTCTGTTCTCATCCTGAAGCAAAGTTCTTAACCAGAGGTAATATTTCTGGATTAGCGGAGTCTGTAACCTGAAGCGTATGTAACCCGAGGTACCACTGTATTGCCTACTCAGACTGGCAGCAACTCTCCGTGGTCTCAGGCTGAGGTCTTTTTCGTCACCTGAGGGATATAGCCAATGTTATATGCAGGACCATAGTTTCACCACTCTTACTCTAAACCTTCATAGCCTTCCTTTAAACCTTCGGAACAAGCATGGTGTAGTGGTTAGAGCAGGCTCCCTCAACCTCGGCCCTCCAGATGTTTTTGGCCTGCAACTCCCATGACCCCTAACTAGCAGGTCCAGTGGTGAGGGATGATGGGAATTGTAGTCTCAAAACATCTGGAGGGCCGAGGTTGAGGAAGCCTGGGTTAGTGTGTCCAACTAGCACCTGGGAGACCAGGGTTCAAATCACCACTTACTCATGGAACTTGCCCTGTGACCTTGGGCCAGCCACTGCCTCTCAGACTAGCCTACCACACAGGGTTGTTGTGAGAATGAAGGAGCAGCAGAACCATATATGCCACCTTGAGCTTTTTGGAGAAACGAGCCTTGTTGGAATAGCACGGCCCATCTGCCCCTCATTCTTTTTAACAAGGCACCTCCAGTCTTTCTCACTTTCCCTACCCTCTTTCTTCTCTGCCATTGTCTCTTTCCTTCCTTCTTTTTCTTGGTTAGGAAAAAAAAATTGGGGGAGTACAGAGGAGGAAGGTTTTGCTTGCTGCATCTGCAGTGGGAGGGGAAACACAGAGACCCTCCAAAGAAGCTATAAACATCAATATATCTTAATGGAATATAAAAGGGGGTGAATAAGGAAAGCCCTTTTCTTTTTCATTTCTAACTCCCCAAAAGGGAAAAAAAGATGGAGGGGAATAAGAGAGACAGAGAATATAGAAAACAAATTATAAACTGTACAAACAGGATGACGGGGGGGGGGGGGGAGGCAGGGCGAGCGAAATCTCCGGCATTGTCCTTTTAAGGGAAACTTAAATTACTGAATTTGGTAACTTGGAAATCCCTTGGGGATGTTAAGACATGGCCTTCTACTTTTTAAACCCATTACATCTATCTGGTATCTCTGGAGGGAGCCCAGTTTTAATAGTATCATCTGAAATGTAATGAACCCTTTGGTCATGATGAACAACCAGGAAGGTACAGGCCCCCAAGGAGTTCAGATTTAATTCCAAACAATCTGAAAAGAGGCACTTACAGCCGCATATATTATTTCCTACTCTGGGAAAATAGTTGGGGCTTTTCTCTTTTTTTTAAAGAGGCATATGTCTTGGAAACGGAATACCTAATGTATATACATACACGCCTGGCTGGGAAAGGAAAATCCACATATTTAACATGCTGGATGCAAACACTGAGCTATTTAGAGAATCTGCGGCTCAGCCGCCTCTCCCTGCTCGGCTGTATCTGCTGCTATGATTGTAAGGTGCTTGGAGCATAGATCTTACCTGTGGTGTTTTATGATGTTCCAACAGAAACAAAGAGAGAAACAACATCCCTTTTCTTGGAGTAGTTGACAAGTGGTGTGTGCAACAAAATGTTGCAGTCAATCCTCCCTTTCTAGCAATGGCACTCTCGCTCAGGGTTCTGGCCAGTCATCCAGCCAGGCCCTCCTTGAGAGCACTCCATTTGATTTGATATCATTTATTTATTCCATAAGAGTTATACTGTATAGCACTTGTGTGTTTTTTAATTAAAAAAACCCAACAACAATCAATGTGGCTTACCAAAAGATTTAACAATAAAATGATAAGCAAAATGATCAACAGCAATCTATCCATATATACATGATTGCAATTTATTGCCCACCCTTCGCCACAAGGTACTGAGACAGATTAGAAGAATTTAAAATACATTATTGAAACAGTCTAAAAGAATCCACCATCATAATAATGATGTGGGTCCCGAGAACACATATCTCAGGTGTCGAAGGTAACGATGCACCTTTGCAGGGAGGAAATGCTATAATTTAAGGGCTGTCATAGAGAATACCCTTTCCTGGGCCATGACCAAACATCTGAGGGGGGTGGAACTACTAAGGCCCATTAGTCCAGCATCAAAGACCCTGATGTTGGGAAAGACTGAGGGCCCAAGGAGAAGGGGACAACAGAGGACAAGATGGTTGGACAGTGTTCTCAAAGCTACCAGCATGAGTCTGACCAAGCTGCGGGAGGCAGTGGAAGACAGGAGTGCCTGGTGTGCTCTGGTCCAGGGGGTCACGAAGAGTCAGACATGACCAAACAACTAAACAACAAGAAGTCCAGCGTCCTGTTCTCACAGTGACCAACCAGGTGCCCCCATGGGAAACTCTCAAGCACGACCTGAGTGAAACACAAATTCTCCCTGCTTATGATTCCCAGAAACACGCAACAGTAGGGTTGCCATATTTCGAAAGTAAAATTCCCTGACACCCACAAAATTGTTTTGCCATTGTGTTGCTCAATGTTGGATTTAGGTTTGATGAGGCCCTAAGCTACTGAAGGTAATGGGGCCCTTTATATGTACAGCTGTCCTTTGTCAACAACAAATTGTCGCTGTTCTTTGTGCTGAATATATGCTATGTGGTAATTTATGGACCTAACAGCTATCTAAAGCCATTTGCACCAGAAAGGTAAACAACGTTTCCGTGCGCTGCTCTGGTTCACCAGAAGCGGCTTAGTCATGCTGGCCATATGACCCGGAAGCTGTATGCTGGCTCCCTTGGCCAATAAAGCAGGATGAGCACCGCAACCCCAGAGTCGGTCACAACTGGACCTAATGGTCAGGGGTCCCTTTACCCTTTACCTTACATGTTGTCATGCAACCAGTCCATGCAGAATGTAGTAGAAATGAGCAAACCAGTGATATTTTAGGGAGCAGGCCAGCAGGTGGGGCCCATTACTTACATCATAGGAGCCTACACAACACAAAACACTGTTGCTGTATGTAGGCTTTATTTTTAATCCTATATTATGGAAATATACATCCAGTTTTTTTTTCCTTTAAATTTGAGACCCCCAAGAGAGTCCTATTATTCTAGTACAGTCAAACCTCTGTTTCCGAACACCTCTGTTATCGTATGTTTCGGCTCCCGAACACCAAAAACCCAGAAGTAAATGCTCCAGTTTTCTAACGTTTTTCAGAAACCTAGCATCTGACACGGCTTCCACTTGAGTGCAGGAAGCTCCTACAACCAATCAGAAGCCGTGCCTTGGTTGTTGAACGTTTCAGAAATCGAATGGTCTTCTGGAACGGATTACATTCGACAACCGAGGTTTTACTGTATTATTATTATTATTATTATTATTATTATTATTATTATTATTATACCCCACCCATCTGACTGGGTTGCCCCAACCACTCTGGGCAGCTTCCAACATTTATAAAAACATAATTAAACATTAAAAAAGCTTCTCTATACAGGGCTGCCTTCAGATGTCTTCTAAATGCTGTACAGCTACTTTTCTCCTTGGCTGGGGGGGGGGGGCAGAGAGGTTCGCATAACTCCATACCCTCCAGCATTTATCCAGTGAAAATAGGGACATCCTAAGGAAAAGCAGGACATTCCAGGATCAAATCAGAAACCGGGATGGCTTCTGTAAATCCAGGATTGTCCCTGGAAAATAGGGACACTTGGAGGGGCTGAGCCTCCAACTGCACATTTTTCTGTGGCTGCTAAAAAGCATTTTTGTTTAGACAAGCCTACCCAGATGCTGAGAAAGAGGATGCAAGTTTTAATCTGTTTTTAGACTATTATGATTTTTTTTACTTTTTGAACGTCTCAAATTATTGTTATGGAACCTATTGCCCTCCAAATGCTGCTTGACTACAACTCCCATGATCCCTCAGCATTGCTTATGTTGTCTGAGGCTGATGGGAATTAGCATTCAGCAACTGGTAAAAGGTTAAATAGTAAAGGACCTCTGGACAGTTAAGTCCAGTCAAAGGCGACTATGGGGTTGAGGCGCTCATCTCGCTTTCAGGCCGAGGGAGCCAGCGTTTGTCCACAGACAGCTTTCTGGGTCATGTGGCCAGCATGACTAAAGTGCTACTGGTGCAACGGAACACAATGATGGAAACCAGAGTGCACGGAAACGCTGTTTACCTTCCTGCCACAGTGGTACCTATTTATCAACTTGCATTGGCATGCTTACGAACTGCTAGGTTGGCAGGAGCTAGGACAGAGCACTGGAGGAGGAAAGGGGGGCAGGGGAGCGCACCACCCCCGAAACCATCGCGAAGGGGGTACCATCACGGCTGGTCCCCCACCAGACACATGCCGCACACCCCCCACCATGCAGGGCACCACGTCCCCACGGGCGGTGCACCATGCCCCTGGGACGTACGCCACGTGCCCACAGGTGGCATGCCATGCCCCTGGGACTCGTGCCAGCTCTGCCCCCACCTGATCTCCGCCCCCAATGCTGGAGCATGCAGCTTGGCTACTGGGACAGGGCAATGGGAGCTCACCCCGTCACGGGGATTCGAACCGCCAACTTTCCGAGCGGCAAGCCCAAGAGGCTCAGTGGTTTAGACCACAGTGCCACCAGCAACTGGAGGGCTATAGACTCCCCATCACCATTTTTATGAATTGCTGCTTTTTAGAACAGTGCTATTTCATGGGTTCTTTTTATCAGAGAGCTGGTGTGTTGTATCATGGCTAGAGTTTCAGTCTAGGTTCAAATCCCCACTCAGCCAACTGGGTGATCTTTAGCCAGTCACTGTTTCTTCACCCAACCTACCTCACAGGGCTGTTGTGAGGATAAAGTAGGGAGAGGAAAATCCATGCATGCCACCTTGAGCTCCTTGGGGTATAGGTAGGACACAAATATAATAAATGAAATAAATAAATTATTTGGCTTCTGCTGAACACTGCCCTGTGGCTTATGCCAATGGCAACATAGAAATAACCCAATTAAATTAAAATGAATAAATCAACCATAATCCTTCCTGAAAGCCAGTTCCACAGGAGAACCAATCTCATTCCAGTTCTTGAAAAATCCACCTTTGCTTTTCCCCTTCTACGTGGCTTTTAAAATGTCCTGTTTTTTTTAACTTGAAAACTCACTGGAGTTTGGTGCCGGGGAAGCCTAATGGGTCTTGTTCAGCAGTGGAATCAAATGGAGGAGAAAGTGGTTTGTGTGTGTTGAAAGAAAGAGAGAGGTCAATAAACACAGAATGCTATGTAGAGTACCTGAAGTGGAAACTGTGTGTTCAGCCATTTTCAAATAAAGCAGGCAAAGAATGCCCTATAAATAGCTTATTAAACTATTTATGATTTGTGCCTCCTCACGGGGGGGGGGGGGGAGATCAGCATCTGTGGGAAGCCATTCACAGGTGTTTGGGCTGAAATTCCAGCAATCTTGCCCTCGCTATAAAATAAAAACCCTACCCCGTTCTTCACAGTTTTCCAGAATCCTGCTTCTTGAGCCAAGTTCTTTGTCACCATCTGTCGTGGGAAGGCTGAAGCCCTCTAGAGAGGTTGTTTGGCTGAGATTTGGTCTGTGAGAATGAGCAGGAAGGTTTTCTGTATTTTTGGAGTAGGTGGACATCCTAAAAGATGTAAGAATGCCCCCCCCCTGGATCAGGCCAGTGACCCACCTAGTCCAGCAGCCTGTTCTCACAGGGTCCAGTGAGATGCCTCTGGGAAATCTCCATGTAGGGCTTAGGGCTTAGAGCACTCTCCCCTTCTGTAGTTTCCCAAAAGTGCCATTCAGAGACATTCTGCCTAAGAGAGCGCCAGTAGAAAATAGTCATCATTTTTCTTTTTCTTTTTCTTGAAATCATTTTTATTTGATTTTACAAATATAAAGTTCTAACAATACAATCACACACACCAACAGTTAAAAGATTCCCTCGAATCTCTGGAATTCCCACCTTCCCCTCCATGGGTCCTTTTGTTAAACTTTTTCTACTGCATCTTTTTCAATAATCCACATTTTATATACTGTATTTTTCCATGTATAACATGCCCCCATGTATAAGGCTATGTCGGGGGACTCAAAATTAAGAAAATGGGGAGATATTGCCCCCATGTATAAGACTACCCCCCCTTTTTAACATTATTTTTTAGTAAAAAAAAATCCTAGTCTTATACACGGAAAAGTATGGTAATCCCAATATCTCCATAGTGCTTGCTACTTTACAAGTGTTATTGCAATCCTGCTAGTGTTTTCATCTGCTTACAGTGGTCTCCAAGATATAATTTTTTCCCATTCTTTGTTGAAGTTTTGGTCTTCTTGGTTTCTGAACTTTCCGGTCAATTTTGCCATTTCGGCATAGTCCATCAGTATAATTTACCATTCTTCTCTGGCAGGGACTTTATCCTCTTTCCATCTCTGGGCTAACAGCATCCGTGCGGCTGTTGTCGCATGCATAAAAAGTCTTTTCTGTTGCCTTGGAATATTGGCACCTGGGAGTTTTCTCCTCCTTTGTTCTCCCTGCTTTGCACATTGCCCAATGTGCTGTCACTCTGGTTCATGTAAAACACTTCTCTGAGGACAAAAAACCCTTATGGATATATTATTCATCTTGGCCTTAAGAGCCCCACACTTCCATCTCCAACCACACCCATATAATTCACAACACAAAAAAGCCAATCATTACATCAATACAATAACACCTCAGTATCAGATCATTTCAAAATATAAGTAGTCGCCAAGATTAGGCTTACTCAGAGTAGACTCACTGAAATTAATAGAACTGGCTAACTTTTATCTGTTCGTTTCAGTGGGCCTACTCAGAATAAAAGTTATAACCCAGTACGACAAATAAATCGTTTTTGATAATATAAACATCACAACATTTTAAATCATTGTAAAATAAACTGCAAATCATTAAAAGCATTTCCATCAACCATAGCAAGCATTTCCAATACAATCACATATTAACATTAATAAAACCAGCAGCCACTGCACAACGGCACCATGCAAAGTTGTATAAAAATAGCAAATAAAGTATACAAGATTTATTGAGGCTAAGAGTTAAAGAGGGCACAATTCCTAGCAGTTTGATCATATATTATAAAATGCATCTCAATTAATAAATCTGTGTTATAAAGTAAAAGGGTTAAGGGTTCTAAATCCTACCCTGAATAGACCCACTGAAATTAATAAAGCTACATTAGTCATATCCTTTAAGTTCAGTTGGTCCACTAGGGAGCAGGACTAACTTTGGATGCAATCCTAACACTTGAATCACAGAATTGTATTTTGTCAAGTTGGAAGGAGCCCTGCGGATCATCTAATCCAATCCACTGCAATGCAGGAAGATGCAGGTGTCCCATCCAGGAATCAAACCTGCAACCTTGGCATTATCAGCAACACGTTCTAACCAACTGAGCTATCCAGGCTAAGTGTACCCATTGCACAGAGTTGCTGTTTAGTTCTGCCTGAAGCAGGGATGGAGAACCCATCGCCCTCTAGCTGGTGCTAGACTCCAACTCCCATCAGCCACAGACAACATGGCCAATAGTCAGGAATGATGGGAGCTGGAGTCCCAAAACATCTGGAGGGCCACAGGTTCCCCATTCCTGGCTCAGAGCAAAATATTGTAGCAAATGTGGAGAGGTTTCCTAGGGAGAAACATCTGAAAAGCTAATAGATTCCTCACCCCCCAGTAAGGCTAATAAACATTTCTTGAGGGGGGGGGGAAACCTATAACATTCCTGGAGGCAACAAGAGCTCCAGTGCCCATTATTGCCATACTAAGGTTCTTTCTTTCTTTTTTCCCCTGCGACACAAAACCCCCTTTGCACCTACAAGTCCTCCGCTCACGTTTCGAAGTGCCTCTTTATCTTGAATCTTTCAGCTCGGATCTGCTTCTGATTCATAACCACCTTTAATTAGGTGCTGGCACCTTTGCCATGCTGGCTGCAAGGGAGAGTAATTAAATTTAATGGAAGCCACCCTCGCTTTGAAGCTGGCCATAACTTAAGGCTATCGGGAGAAGCAATTAAAATGCAACTGCTGCAGGTCTCTCTACCCATTAACCGCACACACAGGTGACTACACACACACACACACACACAGAGAGAGAGAGAGAGAGAGAGAGAGAGAGAGAGAGAGAGAGAGAGAGAGAGAGAGAGATGGATATTTCAGTCAAACTCAATAGCTTTCTATAATGCACTCAGATTATATATGTTGTTATTGTTACTAAAACTTCTCTCCCACTGTTCTTAAAAAAACAAAAAGGCAAGGGGTCTTAAAACATAACACCACCTCAAAACAACAACACTATCCAGAATCACTGCAGCTCAAATGGCAGGCAGATAGATCCCATGGATGCTTACTCAGAAGGAAGTCCTCCTTTGTTCCCTGTAACATTGAACTCGGTGGCACTGCGTAGGACTGTGCTGTGTGAGGTTCAGAGTCAGAGACAGTCACTTGCATCACAAGTACGTCCAAACCGAAACCTGGAGAGGCTCCATTGATGCAGGCATCAATCCCCTGGCATCACCAGGTAGGCTTGGCAAAGGATCCTTTCTGAGTACTCTGCTAAGTCAGTGTTGATAACAGTGACCTTGGTAAACAAACTTGTCTGATTTGGTACAAAGCAATCCCAATCACCCACCAACCCCATATTTTCTGTTCATCTTGGACCACATTACCCACTAACCTATGGTCCTGATTTTATAGATGATTAGGAGCAGCCTACTGGGACGCAGGTGGCGCTGTGGGCTAAACCACAGAGCCTAGGACTTGCCGATCAGAAGCTCAGCGGTTCGAATCCCCGTGACGGGGTGAGCTCCCGTTGCTCGGTCCCTGCTCCTGCCAACCTAGCAGTTCAAAAGCACGGCAAAGTGCAAGTAGATAAATAGGTACCGCTCTGGTGGGAAGGTAAACGGCGTTTCCGTGCGCTGCTCTGGTTCGCCAGAAGTGGCTTAGTCATGCTGGCCACATGACCCGGAAGCTGTACGCCGGCTCCCTCAGCCAATAAAGTGAGATGAGCACCGCAACCCCAGAGTCGGTCACGACTGGACCTAATGGTCAAGGGTCCCTTTACCTTTACCTTACTAAGAACAGCCTTTATTGAGATATCATCTATTGTCAAATAATCCTTCCACTGTGCAGGTATTCCAGGTTAAAAAAAAAAAGAGTTGGAATTAGTAACCTGAAAACATCCATCAGGATGGCTAGATCAGCTTCGCCTTGTATAGTTTGGCTAAAGCAACAGCCTTGCCTACCAGAGTGGCGGTTGTATATGACATCACCACTCTAGAACCTCCATTCTTGAACATTCTGTTTGGCCTCCAATCCCACCCTGCCTCACCAGACCAGCTTCTCCAGGCCAGCTGCATAGAGAACCGTCCAAAGAATGTCTGATCCCAAGCTTCTAGACATCCCAGCTGTGATCTTTGACAATGGGTCTGGATTATGCAAGGCTGGCATTGCTGGGGACAGTGCCCCAAGGGTGGTCATCACAGCAATTGTTGGCCGCTCCAAAGCCAAAGCCACAATGCTTGGCGCTGGCCAGAAGGAATTTTACATTGGAGAAGAAGCTCAGTGCAAAAGGGGCGTCTTGTCACTGAATTACCCGATTGACCATGGCATCGTGACATCTTGGGACGACATGGAGAGGATATGGAGGCATGTCTATGAGTGTGAACTGAGGATCAAATCCTGCGACAGACCAGTGCTCTTGACCGAAGCCCCGCTGAATCCCCTCCAGAACCGGGAGAGAATGACGGAGATCATGTTTGAAAATTTCAAGGTGCCTGCTATGTACGTTGCTGTCCAGGCTACTTTGGCACTCTATGCATCAGCACGGACCACGGGGATAGTCATAGACAGTGGGGATGGTGTCACTCACACAGTCCCCATCTACGAAGGCTACTGCTTGCCACATGCTGTCTCCAGGTTGGACGTCGCTGGGCGGGACATCACTGAGTACTTCATGAGGCTCCTTCTGGAGAGTGGGCTTTCCTTCGTCAGCACAGCAGAAAGGGAAATCGTGAAAGACATCAAGGAGAAGCTCTGCTACGTGGCTTTAGATCCCATCCAAGAAATGAAAGCTAAGCCAGAATACCTTCTCAGAGAGTATAAACTACCAGATGGCAATATCATCAGGATCGGAAGCCAACTCTTCCGAGCCCCTGAAGCCCTTTTCGCGCCAGCTAACATTGGTGTTGATGCTCCCGGAGTCCACAAAATGGCTTTCAACAGCATCATGAAATGCGACATTGACGTCCGCAGAGATCTATATGGGAACATTCTCCTCTCGGGTGGATCCACCTTGTTTTATGGCTTGGATGAGCGTATCCTGAAGGAAATGCAGCTTCAAGTGCCGATCGGGATATCGGTAAGGATCATTGCCCCGCCAGAGAGGAAGTACTGCGTGTGGATCGGGGCCTCCATCCTGACTTGCTTGACATCTTTCAGACAAATGTGGGTCACCCTCAACGATTACAAAGACTTTGGCCCAGGCGTCGTTCACCGGAAATGTTTTTAAGACTGACGGCCTTCACCTGTGATCTTGCTAGAACAAAGGGAGCTCAAGAAAGGCCACAAACAGGAGCACTTCCCAAATATTTTCTTTTTTTAGAAAGAGATTCAGCTGTTGTCTCTTTGGATTTATTGGCTGGCCAAAATTTAAAAGAAAATAAAAAGAGAAACACACATTTGGATCATAGTGGCTTTTCATAGTTATCATTCTGTGTCTTCTGTGGTCTAATGCAAGGGTCAGCAAACTTTTTCAGCAGGGGGCCAGTCCACTGTCCCTCAGATCTTGTGGGGGACAGTACTATATTTTGTGGTTTTTGGGGGCGGGTGATGCAAGAGCACCACGAGCTCCAGTGGCTGCTTACCTGTGTCTTGCAAGCAGCAGGGGCTAGCAGTGGTGGTGGTGGCAGAGGGACGATGAGTGGTGTGTGAAAGGCTTCTGGAGAGGGGCTGCTTAAAATGGCGGCCACTCAAGCGCTGCTGCTGCTGGCACCAACAAAGCCCAGCCCCCTTCCTCTTCTAGGCAGGGCAGGGAGAAGCCAGGAGGAGGGAGGGAGGAGGAGGTGGCGGCGCCGTGTAAGGGAGAGGGAAAGAAATTACGTGCTGGTGATTCACGCGGTGATTCCCGGACCATCCGCAGGCCGGATCCAGAAGGCAATTGGGCCTGATCTGCCCCTCGGCCCTTAGTTTGGCTACTCATGGTCTAATGGCTAAGATATGACTGAAAATAAGGGAGGGTGGCAGGCACTGGAAGGGGACCAAATTCAAAGAAATGTTTGTGGTCTATTTGTAAGAATCTGCTTTATATCAAGTCAGACCATTGGTGTATCTTGCTCAGTATCTTCTACAAAGCCTGGCAGTGGCTTTCTAGGGTGTAGATGAGGAACATTCCCAGCCCAACCTGCCAAAGGCTTTAACATGTAAATCAGATTGGCACATAAGGCTAGTTGCAGGTTACAGGAATCAGCAGGTTCATAAGAGGTGAAACCCATTACTAAGTGCAAGCTAAGATGTTGATCCCACAAGCAATACCCACCGTACTGCATCTTCTTTTTTAAGCACAGAGTGGGCACAGCTCTTTGTGTGGCAAGTTGACTGGAGTTCCCAGACTGGGCAAGCAAACAGGGAGTCCTTGTGTTTGAATAGGTGACTTTTGCTCATGGTGGCATCTATGTGTACATGACAAGGGGAGGCAGCCGCAGACAGTTCTGTATCAGACTCACTTTCAACTATCTCTCCTAACCATTTCCTGAATGCTAAGAGGGGATGCTGATGGTGGCTCATGGGCAAGAGGCAACGGACTAGGTATATCAGGAAGGAAGGAATGGGACATTCCTCTGTTAGCCCACTTTGGCCTTCGCTGGGGTCCATATCTCCACTCCCTAACCTTCTTGGTCCTTCTCCTTGGTATCAGGCACCTCCTGTGGCTCTAATTTGACAACCTTCAACTCACTGGGACCTTCCCCTGGGTCTTCCAGCACTAACTCTGTATGTGCCTCCCACACCTCATCTGGATCTAACCACCCACTCTACAACACTTCCACAGAGACATGACATCAATAGGACATCACACACACTGCTCTGAGCTCCCTTTGAAGATGGGTGAGGTAAACCAATAATGAAAAGTACACATTCCAGTAATCCATGGACAACAATTGAGGGGGTCCTCTTTAAGATTTATCCCTGCCCTCCTGATATTCTCTTACTCCAGCTGGCATCTCCTGAAATTCTGCTACTTCCCTTGTTCTCCATTACCCACCCTTAAGATGCACATTATTTCTTCTTCTTTACCTGTCCTCAACCTCCCACTTAATCATGGGAAAGAGCAATGCTCCCCAATAGATCAGATGTTTTAGACCATAACTCCCATCACCCCTGTGCAACTCTCATCCATCCTGCACATTGGCCATACTTGCTGCAGGGATGGGTATTGTAGTCCAACACATCTGGAAGGTGCTGTGTCAGAGGAAGACTGGACCAGATGTTCTAACCCTCTTCCTCTTTCATTCTTTTCCATGGCAAGCCCTGGGGCTGGGCTGGGGCTGGAGGATGGAAGTTCATCCAGGGCCCCATGATGCTGCAGCACTGCCCACTTCCTTGCCTCTCCTAGTTCTCACCTCTGGCCTCATGAGTCTGAGTCAGGCAGTTCCTGATAAACATTTATTTGGACTCCGTAGAAACTTGTGAAGTGAGAGCTGGACCATAAAGAAGGCAGATCACCAAAGAATTTATGCTTTTGAATTATGGTGTTGGAGGAGACTCTTGAGAGTCCCATGGACTGCAAGAAGATCAAACCTCTCCATTCTTAAGGAAATCAGCCCTGAGTGCTCACTAGAAGGACAGATCGTGAAGCTGAGGCTCCAATACTTTGGCCACCTCATGAGAAGAGAAGACTCCCTGGAAAAAACCCTGATGTTGGGAAAGATGGAGGGCACAAGGAGAAGGGGACGACAGAGGATGAGATGGTTGGACAGTGTTCTCGAAGCTACCAGCATGAGTCTGACCAAACTGCGGGAGGCAGTGGAAGACAGGAGTGCCTGGCATGCTCTGGTCCATGGGGTCATGAAGAGTCAGACACGACTAAACGACTAAACAACAAGAAGAAACTTGCAGCACATCTTCCTCCTACCTGCACAAAGAAAGCCTTATCTGTTTGGGGAAAGTGGGGGATTTGTGCTCTTTCGGCTTCTTCCATTTCTAGCTGCTGGATTTCTGGCTGATGGATTTGTGCTTCATCAGACATGACACAGTATGGTGTGGATGCATCTTAATTATACACAAGTAAAGGTGCTCTTTTGGTGCCATTCCCCTTCCCTGGGTTATAGTCTAGGCACTCAGGAGACCAAACTTGCCTCCTCGCACATGGAGAAAGTCCTCGTTATTGTAATATGCATTAAAAATGTTTTCAAACTCATGAAGAGACTGATTAAACACCAAATGAATCAATCTAACTGCATGCCTGAAAATTAAAGAAAGATTTTTTTAAAAGCATCGTCATCAAATTGATAGCTAAACTAATAAGAGCAATTACGCAACTGCACACATAGAAGTTTTATCAATCTTCTGGTTTCCTAGAGACCACCAGACAATAACAGTGAGCAAACAATCACTAGCTGCCTTGCCCATTGTTATGTAAACCAGTTGTCACTGATCTTAGTGGAGGGCTTTGCACCTTTTAGTGCTGACACACTGTTTCAAAAATGAAGTTTGTTTCTCCCTCTTGAGATGCCAAGAACATGTGCCGTTGAACCTTCGACGCCATAAAGTGTTTGTGGTGCCATCTTCTCGGAAGCTAGTTTGAAATGGTCCACGAGAATGAGAAAAGTAAGTCCCGAGTCTTCAACAGCCAAGCTGTGATTATTGACAATGGATCTGGACTGTGCAAGGCCG